>NC_041225.1:91036513-91041149 GCF_002837175.3 Physeter macrocephalus | reverse complement strand
GCGTACCTCATAGGAACTATTTCCCCAGTTAAAATGTGTGACTGGGCTTCCCTGGTGGCGCAGTGGTTGAGAGTCCGCCTGCCGATGCAGGGGACACGGGTTCGTGCCCCGGTCCAGGAAGATCCAACATGCCGCGGAGTGACTGGGCCCGGGAGCCATGGCCGCTGAACCTGCGCGTCCGGAGCCTATGCTCTGCCACGGGAGAGGCCACAACAGTGAGAGGCCTGCATATCGCAAAAAAAAAAAAAAAAGATACTACCCCGAGTTAATATTCCTACCAAGTTCTTGTTCTTCCGGGTCTCATGACCAGAAATTTCTGAGGCTAAATCTTCTCTAGTTTCTAGGATCCCTCACTTTCTCATTTCTCCCTTCTCCTTTTAGTTCAGAGTCTTGTCAGTTTATTCCCTTCCCTAACCACAACTTATAATAAGGGGAAACCGCCAGGTGATGAAAGTCTAGACGGTCTGGTTTTAATCCTGGGTTTTTGCCACCTACTTACTGTGTGGCATTAGGCAAGCTATTCACCTCTCTGGGCCTCAGTTTCCCCCAAAAAAGGTGAATATTATGAATATTACCTACCCATAGGGTTGCCATTGTGAGGAACAAGTGAGTTAATATTTGCTAAGCACTTAGAGTAGTACTTGTTATAGTCTAAGCACTACAGTTGTGCTTGTTCATAAGAATCAATGAAATTCCAAGCGTATAACTTACTCCACTTTCAAGGGAACCAGAAAAGTATTTTTGAGCGATTGTCCACGTGGCTAGCTTAGATATTTCACCACAGTCAGTGTTTCCAAGTGTCTATACAACAGCCTAGGATAGTCCTGTAGCAAACTAGAAATTGATGGAGCTTGTGTTTTGAACCCTTTTTCTTAATGTCCCCCCCAACCCCAACCAATCCCCATATCTTTAGACATAAACTTTCATTTGTCCTCTGTCTTGTGAAAACCTATTTCTAAGAAAGTCTCTGATCTCCAAGTTAGCGTGAATTTAAGACAAAAGTACTATTTACTTCAGAGAGACAACTTTTCAAGAGTGGTTGTGTTTGGTTTGTTTTTTTTGTCTCTCCCAGCCCCTCGGCCTTGGACAAATCCAGGAGATGTGTATTATGGCTCGCCCACTTAGCACCTGTGGCATTCTCTGAGCCTCGGTTTTCGTACCTGGGAGGGGCATCTGAAAACCATCTGGATTTCAACCAGTACTCCAGGTAATTCTGAGGCAGGTAGTCCTTATTCCATATTGAGCCAAATACTGGTCTAGGCCATCAGTGAGATCTGACCGAGGGCCTCATGTATCTTGTTAGATTAAACATTTTGTATGGCACTACTTCAGGCTAGAACTCTGCTTAGTAATAAGCAGGGTATTTTCCCTGCATGTGTCTGTCAGTAATTAGAGAAAGTTCCTGTCCTGGGACTGCTGAGAGGACCACGCCCAGGCCTGTCTCGGGTAAAGTATGAACTGCTGGTCAGGCAGCCTCACTACATCACATCAACCTGGGTTCACGGCAGTGACTGGCTCAGGGAGGGCCTGGGCAGTCTCATAACAGTCAAGGGCTGTTTCTAGATCTCTAGAAAGAAAATATTTAGGACAAGAAAGGCATGCATCTGTGAGTCTGAAATTCTCAAATCTTCCCCAAGCCACCTTCTAATTCTTGAGAGACATATGCAGGGAAAATACCCTGCTTATTACTAATCAGAGTGTTAGCCTGAAGTGCCTTACAAAATTTTTAATCTTACAAGATACATGAGGCCCCCCTTGGTGAGATCTCACTGATGGCCTAGAGCAGTATTTGGCTCAGTATGGAATAAGGACTACCTGCCTCATAATAACCTGGAGTGCCAGTTGAAATTGAGATTGTTAGCTCTCCCACAAAGCAAGGAAATTAGGATGATGGGGCCAGAATTATGCATTTTCCATAATGAGTAATTAGTCATTATTTCCGGCCTAGCCTAAAAGCAAGTTGGTCCCCTTTCTTTTAAGATCTTATCCTTGCTTTGGTCTTACAGCTTCCAAACTGAGTAGGGGAGGGACACGCGTTCTGGAAAAGGATGGGACCCAGCCAAGGAAACAATATTGAATTTGAAAATTTAAAAAATAATTTATTATGGGCAAATAGTGCAGGGAGAGAAAAAGAAGGTGAGTCAAATTTTAGGAAAAGTAATGAAATCTTGTGAGAAGAAAATACTTGAAGTAAAAAGCAAACTAAAATATAGCATGAGTTTAAATAATTGATAGCAATGACAGAAGTAGGGGCGTCATACCTAGAGAGAAGAAAATACAGTCCTACCATACTCTTGTCCCCAGGACTGAGCGAAACTTAAATAGTTAATATAATTTCTTGGTTTTCAACTCTTAGTGTCAACCTTTAGATAAAACACAGGACCCTTTGCTGTGATTGCATAAGAAAATGTAAATGTGATCAGCACAGACAAATGAAACAAACATGGTATTGACAGAAGGTGAGTTGTACAAGGGGAGAGGAAAGACAGAGAACTGTGGGCGCACAAATACTCTCATGCAGGAAGAAAATGATGAGATTAGGGGGAAAGTTGATACCATAAGAAAGTTGATAATATAGCTGTATACTATAGCTAATATTTCTTGAGAGCTTCTGCGTGTTGTATACTAAAGGCTGCAAATGCCTTATTATTATTTGCATCGTCATGAGCAACTCCGTGCGATGGGTATCATCCATTTCCTCGGTTTACAGGTGAGGAAACAGAGGCCCAGGGAGGTTCTATGAATTACTCAGGATTGCCGAGCTAATTAACCGAGGAAGAAAGCTTCCAAGCCATGTGGTCTGTGTCCAGATCCAGTGCTTTTAGCTACTATGCTACCACTTCTCCCGTCAGTAAAGCTAGCAAAACTCCATGAAGTTACAAAAGAGAAGCAGCATGAGTAATGACATGAATATGATGTATTGGAAAAGAAGAGTGATGAGTAGTGGTGGGGGTAGGAGTTTATCTTCCTCCTTCATGTTAGGGTGTTAAAATGGATCTAAAATGGACCTAGCAGGATAAACATGTTTAGAATTATGGGGGTGACATTGAAGTAGCGAAAACTGTCTCTGGAGAGGGGAACTGAGGTTAGACGGGTTGAATTTCAGTATTATTTGAGTTGCTAACATGTTCATGTATTATTTTCATAAAAAATACTTTTATTTATTTAGAAATAGCTTCAACTGTGTAAATGCATCAAAACATGAAATTCAAAATTATCTTTAAATCTCTCATACATTTGTTAAATGCTTGCCTTAGGACCGTTGTTTTCAGATTTGAAGGCCATTTTTTAAAAATAAAAAGCCAAGAAGTATGAATTTATAACATTAAAAATTGTCCCTGGTAATATTGCCAGGCACCACAGACAGAAGGTGTGGAACTACTAGAAGCAACCTGGATATCAACCCTGCTTCTCGGAGGCAGTTCTGACTACAAGGGCAGGAGATTCTCTGAAGCCAGGTAGCAGGAGATTTTTGGGTTTTGTTTTAACATCTTTATAGGTGTAGAGTTGCTTTACAATGGTGTGTTAGTTTCTGCTCTATAACAAAGTGAATCAGCTATACGTATACATATATCCCCATATCCCCTCCCGCTTGCATCTCCCTCCCTCCCACCCTCCCTATTCCACCCCTCTAGGTGGTCACAAAGCCCCGAGCTGATCTCCCTGTGCTATGCGGCTGCTTCCCACTAGCTATCTGTTTTACATTTGGTAGTGTATATATGTCCATGCCACTCTCTCACTTTGTCCCAGCTTCCCCTTCCCCCTCCCCGTGTCCTCAAGTCCATTCTCTACATCTGTGTCTTTATTCCTGTCCTGCCCCAGCAATATGGAATCTGAAAAAAAAAAACAAAAAAGGTTTGGGAGCAGGAATTTTGATCCTCTGGAACCATAACAACCAACTTAGAGTAAATGAATCAGGCGCCTGGGTGCCTGGAGGAGTCTGGAAGCCTCTCTGTGATGGTGTTCTCTATTTTTACAGGTCTAGTCTCATAAATGTTGCACTAGTCTCAGAGCTGTGCATTTTTAGTCTGAGTTATATTTTTCCACGTGTGTACTTCATAGACGTAAACACTTTTATGCTCCCTTTAAAAAGGGGATCTCCCATTTGAATTGCCAAGTGAAAGCTTTCTAAGGAATTCATTAAGCATACATATATGTGCAGTATCTCCATCTGTCATTGAAGTAAGCATGAATGTATGTATGTATATCTATCTGTCTATTTATCTAGCTATCATCTAATCTATCTATCTATCTATCTATCTATCTATCTATATCTATCTCTCTCTCTATCGCTCTATCTATCTGCCTATCTATCTATCTCGCTCTCTTTCTCTCTCTCTCTATCTCTCTGTCTCTCTATCATGTCTCTATCTATCTATGTATCTATCTATGTATCTATCTATATCTACCTGTCTGTCCATCTATCCTTATGTATAGAACAGTAACAATGGCCTTTAAGTCACTTCCCTACATTATTTTATCCTTCCAAAACTCTTGAGAGGTCAATAGGCCACAGGAAAAGCACGGAGTTCACTGAAACACTTGAAGGTTGAATTAACTGTTTGTGATCAGTCAATCAATAAATGGTGATGCAGGGAATTCCACACACATCTTCTCTGTCCTCCTTTCCTCCTTC
>NC_041225.1:91023834-91029016 GCF_002837175.3 Physeter macrocephalus | reverse complement strand
GAGTGAAGTAAGTCAGAAAGAGAAAAGCAAATACCATATGCTAACACACATATATGGAATCTAAAAAAAAAACAAATAAGTTTTGGGAGCAGGAGTTTTGATCCTCTGGAACCGTAACAAACAACTTAGAGTAAATGAATCAGGCGCCTGGGTGCCTGGAGGAGTCTGGAAGCCTCTCTGTGATGGTGTTCTCTATTTTTACAGGTCTAGTCTCATAAATGTTGCACTAGTCTCAGAGCTGTGCATTTTTAGTCTGAGTTATATTTTTCCACGTGTGTACTTCATAGACGTAAACACTTTTATGCTCCCTTTAAAAAGGGGATCTCCCATTTGAATTGCCAAGTGAAAGCTTTCTAAGGAATTCATTAAGCATACATATATGTGCAGTATCTCCATCTGTCATTGAAGTAAGTATGAATGTATGTATGTATATCTATCTGTCTATTTATCTAGCTATCATCTATCAATCATTACCTCCCTGTTTACCTATCTGTATCAGTCTGCTTAGGCCGCTATAACAAAATATCGTAGACTGAATGGCTTAAACAACAGACGTTTCACACTGTTCTAGAGTCTGGGAAGTCCAAGATCAAGGCAAATCCAGTTCCTGGTGAGTTCTCCTTTTTTGGCTTGTAGAGGGCCACGTTCTTGCTCTCTCTTCACATGGTGGAGAGGGAAAACTCTGGTGTGTCTTCCTCTTCTTATAAGAGCTAATCACATCATGGCAGCTTCACCCTCATGACCTCTTCTAAACCTAATTACCTCCTAAACGCCCCACCTTCTAATTCCATCATACATAAGGAGATAGGATTTCAACATAAGAATTTGGTGGGTGGGTGGGCACAGAAATTCAGTCCTTAACTCTCTTATCTATCTATCTATCTATCTATCTGTCTATCTCTCTCTCTATCGATCTATCTTCCTATCTCTCTATCTCGCTCTCTTTCTCTCTCTCTATCTCTCTATCTATGTATGTCTCTATGTATCTATCTATGTATCTATCTATATCTACCTGTCTGTCCATCTATCCTTATGTATAGAACAGTAACAATGGCCTTTAAGTCACTTCCCTACATTATTTTATCCTTCCAAAACTCTTGAGAGGTCAATAGGCCACAGGAAAAGCACGGAGTTCACTGAAACACTTGAAGGTTGAATTAACTGTTTGTGATCAGTCAATCAATAAATGGTGATGCAGGGAATTCCACACACATCTTCTCTGTCCTCCTTTCCTCCTTCCCTCCCTCCTACTTTCTGACTCTATTCCAGCCACATTATTTACTGATTCTTCCCTGAGGACACTGGCATCCTTCCTCTGGTCCTTGCACAGGTTATTCCCATGATCTGGAATGCTTTTCCCTCAGATGTCTGACTCATCTGCCTCCCTCTAGGCTGTTCAAATTCCACCTTCCCAGTAAGACTTATCCTGTCTACCGTTTAAGTTGAAAGCCTTGCTTTTCTCTGCCCACAATCTCACCTCACCATATACTGCTTAACCTCCATAGCATGTATTACTGGCGAACCTACCAGATAATGAACATGGGTTTCGTTCTCCCCTCCAACTGGAAGACAGGCTGCACAGACTCAGGAATTTTGCCATTATGAAACCTAGTGGAGGCCCAGCAGAACTCTAGGGTCAGCCAGAACTGGGCACAATTATAACTCTTGTGATTTGATATTTTAATGGGTTAGCTCAGAGCCAAGCCAGTGATGAAAGAGGTTCTTTTCTGCTATTTTAAGCAGCATGGTACATTTGAGGTCAACTTAAATTTTCAATTATTACAGAGCAGGTATGAACTCTTCCTTTGTTTCTCCAGACACAGGAACCTGGATGCCAAATCCATCGTCTCTGGGTGTAGTGGGAATGTATGAAGATGACTGGCCTAAGTCTCAGTTGAATAAAAAGATGCCCCAAAAGACATTTCAACATTTTCGAACAGTACAGTCATAAAGTGTGGTTCCTTATCACATATCAGGGATTATCTAGCCTTCAGTGTGGTTTTCTGTTTTTTTGTTTTTTGTAGTAAAAATGTGTCATTTTCTATTTTAAATTTGCATTATGAAAATAGGTCTGTACAGGAAGTAATGCATATTTAATGAATATGAATCATGTAAATTTGGTCCTGGCACTTAAAGTTGGCTTTGGCTTTGCAGTATTTTTAAATTCATAGAAAATATTGAACTTCTAATAAAATAAAACATTTTAATAATTGATATTAATAATCAACTTCAAAATTTCTTTGTCTTCATTTTCTGTTCAATTTTAAAAGAGAAGTCACTTTCAGTAGTGTTCCAAAGTGAGTGATTGCACCTTCTATGATGTGAGAAAAGATCAGATTGCCATTATCTGTTCTTAAGTGCTGAACATAACTGAGAGACATTGTAACAAGACACTTTCTGTCACTGGCAGGAAATCCATCTCCATGCTTTGCGGGGGCAGTCCCGAGCTCATGTTTTAATGGACGCGAATGCAAACCGTGGTTCTCACGTGACTTTCTGAAGAGCCCCCGCAGCAGGCGCAGGTACCTTGAGTGGACCAAGTCTCACTGTATGGCAGTGGCATCAGATGGTGGCTACAGAAGGTTGCCGACGTCCGTGTGTGCTCTTCCAGGCTCTGCAGACCGGGGGACGAAAGGAGCAAGGAACTCTGACTGCCCTCAGGAATCCCAAGTGACTGGAGGGACACAGCGTCAGGGCCCCAGTCAGTGTCGCCCACTATTCAGGAGGTGGGCGGAGGCTCCGCAGCTTCATTTCGTCCAGTCCCTTCCAGTATTTAAAATTGTTGTCAAGATGCTGCATTAACTCAGGCAGGTCTACAAAGGCGTCCCAAGCAGCAAACATGTCTGTGATGAAATAGTCAGTGAAAGAGATTTGGGGATGCTGCAGGTATTTCTGTCAAAAACTGGCATCACCACAGGCAAGTCCTGTCACTTCTCTTCATCAGTCTGAGAAAAACATTCTTCTGAGATACGTGCGGCCCACTCAGTGCACTGCTCCAGGGGTGGGCAGGGATTGGACACATCAGCACACTTAGTCAGCATTCGTTTGATCAGAGTGCGGTTGTCTGGAGTTCTGAGCATAGTGATTATGGCTTCTTGATTTTTATCAGTTTCCACATCTTCCTCTAATGCTGCCAAGGGCTTATTGATGCTATTGACAAATTTGTTGACGTGTTCAAAGTGCTTTGTCATTTCTGTGGCTAAGACCATGTCGATAATACTTTGGCGCAGTGTCCAGTAGCCATCCGTCTCCATGTTTTTGAAGATGTGGCATTTATCATCAGGAGTGGTCAGCTGGAAGGCCAAGGCTGAGTGGTGGCTCTCGAGCACAGCAGTGTCATTATACAGAATGGCCAGTTCACTCCCAGCATTGCACAGGAAGGAGTTGGTTCTCCTGGGGTGGTCCAGGTCATGGACAGTGGCTGCAATGAGGGCAGCGACCTCATCAAGTGGATCTAAAGTTTGCTTTATCCTCTCTTTGCAGAGAAAATAGGCAGTGGCGTGAAGAAGCACATGGGCAGAATGTGTAGAATTGTGGTAGCGGTTAGAAGCATGATAATTGGCTTCGATAATTTGCAGCCACGATCTCAGCGTTGTCTCAGAGCATTTCAAGACTTCACAGACTCCAAAGCGAGCAAATATTTTGAGACCAAGATAAATCAAAGGCCTTTTATCAGTGGCAGCCTCCAGTTCAAAAATATCAAAGTCCCAGGATTCCTCATTTTCCATGGCCCGAGTTGAAGGTTTTTTGTTGAAAGAACATACTCATTCCTGGATGGTCTTTGCAAAACAACGTACATTGAGCCCCCAACGAGGTCAATGGCATGAGGATCATCGTCCTTAGCATCGAATTGTGCTGAATATAATTCAGTGGTTCTTAGAATTTCCAGCACACAATCTAAGGCTTCTGTCACAGGCATGGGACTGCTTTTCTGGGCAGCACTGATGATATCGATTGCTGCCTTGGTGATGGGCGCCTCGATCTACATGGAATGTATCCGGGCCACGGAGGAGCGTCGTCTCTGGCTGGAAACTTTGCTTGTTGGAGAGGCAGCAGTTCTGACATCTAGTGAGCTTTTTCTCCTGTTGTTATGTTTGCCTGACTGATTATCTGTATGAGTGTCAGACTGAACACATTCAGCTATTTTCTCACCCTTATTGTTGCCATTGCACACTCTGACAATGGACACATAGTGTCTAATTTTTCCTCCCTGTCCAATGACAGGTATCATCTTCACATTTGTTGTTGAGAGACATATAGAGAAGCCAGGGTGAGTCACCCCATCTCTCCCTCCTCTGGACCTTAGTTCTTCCTGATTGTCACTCGTTACACTGAAAACAGATTTCAGGACTCAGCACATGCAGCCATAATGTGTGCCTAATTCCACATCCCAGTCACTGGGACACAAAATGTTGGTGTCTTAAGTCTGGCTCACACATCACCACTCACAAATGTCAGTTCTTCCTCTACAGCTGAGTCAGTGAGTAAAGACACATACACAGTCCCAGGATTCCTCATTTTCCATGGCCCGAGTTGAAGGTTTTTTGTTGAAAGAACATACTCATTCCTGGATGGTCTTTGCAAAACATCAGACATTAAGCCCCCAACAAGGTCAATGGCATGAGGATCATCGTCCTTAGCATCGAATTGTGCTGAATATAATTCAGTGGTTCTTAGAATTTCCACCACACGATCTAAGGCTTCTGTCACAGGCATGGGACTGCTTTTCTGGGCAGCACTGATGATATCGATTGCTGCCTTGGTGATGGGCACCTCAATCTACATGGAATGTATCCGGGCCATGGAGGAGCGTCGTCTCTGGCTGGAAACTTTGCTTGTTGGAGAGGCAGCAGTTCTGAAATCTAGTGAGCTTTTTCTCCTGTCGTTATGTTTGCCTGCCTGATTATCTGTATGAGTGTCAGACTGAACACATTCAGCTATTTTCTCACCCTTATTGTTGCCATTGCACACTCTGACAATGGACACATAGTGTCTAATTTTTCCTCCCTGTCCAATGACAGGTATCATCTTCACATTTGTTGTTGAGAGACATATAGAGAAGCCAGGGTGAGTCACCCCATCTCTCCCTCCTCTGGACCTCAGTTCTTCCTGATTGTCACTCGTTACACTGAAAACAGATTTCAGGACTCAGCACATGCAGCCATAATGTGTGCCTAATTCC
>NC_041225.1:91022458-91023334 GCF_002837175.3 Physeter macrocephalus | reverse complement strand
AGCTTTGGATGGTTCCTTCACCGATGGAGAAGTTATCCACTGGTACTGAGACAGAAATGATACATATGCCACTTAAGTTACAGGTAATCGAGGAGGGTTTGATCTTCATTGCAAATTAAGATATTTTAAGTTAATAAAAGGTCTTCAATCTGCATTTCTGGGAAGCTAAATTAAAGCATCACACAACATTTTCAAAAACAGAAGAGCCATTTCATTTGAATAAAAACTTAGTTTTAAGATGGCAGAAAGTACCCTGATAATTTTCTTTTAAGAAGGAAAGAAAAACAAGCCGTTAAAGAGAAATTCTTCCGTGAGAATTAAAACATGTTATATACCTCTGACGTGGCACTCCTTCCATTCTGCAGACCTTTTTTCCTAACTGCTTTCATCACAGAATGATTTAAAGTAAAACAAATTGAAATTAGCGTAATTATTTCCCAAGGAGTGGCTATTTCCATTGAAAACCAAAAGCCAACTAATTATTGCTTTTCCCATAAAATTAAATATGAAATCTACATTATGCAATTGTACACTTATTTCCCCCTTTGTGTATTCTAGTTTCTTCCTCAGAAACCTAAGATGCCATACTGCAGACTGCCCACAGTGGCTATAATTCTGGCAGCAGCAAAGGTCAACTTTAAACATTTTGCATCTAAAGTGGCTTTGGATACCTTTGGATAGAAAGTACAGTCTGAGCACTGGACAGACACTTAGATACCTAAAGGGCATCTAACATAGCAAACCAAAGTCCTGATATTCCCTCAAAAGCTGCTCCTCCCATCAGCCCCCTTCCTCTAAGTGATACCACCCAGTTGCATACATAATCATCAACGACTTGTCTCCGTGTTACTATTTCCTTCATACCCCACATCTAAT
>NC_041225.1:91016674-91019465 GCF_002837175.3 Physeter macrocephalus | reverse complement strand
ACTGGCATAGCATTTCTGGATGGTAATTTGGCAATGTGTATCAAAAGTCTTACAAGTATGTCACACTCAGGTCATTCCACTTCTAGTTCCTTATTTTACAGAAGTAATCTCAATGGACACAGAGACGTATATACAATGTATTCACAATGTTTCTGACAGGGAAAAACAAACTGTCTAAATCTAATGGCAAAGAATTGATTAAACTATGGGACATCAATATGATGGAATACTACATGATACATCATTCAATGAAAAAAGCAGGAATATGAAATAGCAAGTATACTACAATTTTATTTTTGTTATCCCTAAGTGGACAAAATATATTCAGAGAAAAAAAAAAGACTGAAAGTATACAGACCAAAATGAACAGTGATTATGTCTGGGTATTAAGATTATACGAAAGTGTTCTCTTGTAACTGCATTTTCTATAAAGAATATATGCAACTCGTAGAGAAAGTTTACAAGCAAAATAAAACCTATCAGAAAAATGAGGCTTTAAAAAAATCCTATCACAACAGTATCATGCCAAAAGCTAAGCATATATCATATTAAAAATTCAATAGTTTCAATTTTAGAATTTACCTCCAAGCCACAAATCCTCACTAAGAGATTCCGCAAAAGCACTCGCACCCAGGTCACCAATGAGCGTGTTGTAGTTCAGAGTGATGCGCCTCAAACCAGCCATACAGTCAAGATCAGATCTCCTGGAAGGAAGACTCTCAGCCCAGGTTTCTTCATGCCTTCTGGTAGTCTGATACTTCAAAGATTTAATGGGATGAAATTAAGATGCTTGAAGAAGGAAACAGGGTGTGCCTACTGAGTATGGCTTATTATGTCAGAGATTTACACACACACACATATCAAGCATATATGGCAGGGGAATCAAGCTGAGAAATTAAACAGTCAGTTCTGGTTTACGAGTCCAGTGACCCAGATTCTACTCCGTCAGTGATTAGATTCCAGCCACTGGATGACCTGTTTCTGAACTGTTATGTAAAGTTGGACAACGCAATTACAGTCCATGAATTGTTTTCCTTACCTTCTAAGTCAGGGAATTGGTCCTAAATTCTATGATTGCTGAGGCTCTAAATGCCATCATTCTGTCCTCCAATGGTCTCCAAACACCTGACTGGGTAACCCATAAGAAAACTTTTTAACATGCATCTTATTTATTAACAAATTAGATACACGAAGTTCTATACATATAATGTATGTACATTATAAACCACGCAGATATTTTTAAAATGATACAAAGGCAAATAGGTTCTAATATTTACTTTTCCTAAATCTAAGACATTATTTTAGTATTATTTAAAAATATTTATTTATTTATTTGGCTGCACCGGATCTTTAGTTGCGGCATGCCAGATCTTTTAGTTCTGGCGTGCGGGCTCTTAGTTACGGCATGCGTGTGGGATCTAGTTCCTTGAGCAGGGATCGAACCTGGGCCCCCTGCATTGGGAGCGCAGAGTCTTAACTGTTGGACCGCCAGGGAAGTCCAAGGCATTATTTTAAAAACTGTATTACAAAATGGATCTCACATGCTACCTTGGGTATGCACACAAACTTCAGAGGCCTGGACTATGCACAGCAAGTGTGATGTGCCTTGGGAAAAATAATGGTTTGACATTTAACCACAAGTCTTGTCTTAAAGACGTTCAATTCTTTATATTCATAAAATAAATTTTGGTAATAGGGAACACTGACTTTAAATGAAAAAAAGTCTTATTACATTCTTGAAAAAATAAAGGTCTCAAAGTGCCTTTGACACTCTAAAACGAAAATCATCAGTGTCATTTTTCTATTAACAATAACTTCCAAAAGCTCCAAGGAAAAATAACAGCGATCACTTACAAATTAGTGATTGCTAATAACAGCAATCAATTCCAAACTATTTATACCAATTAGTTCATTTAAACCTCATAATGAGGCACAGAGGTTAAGTGATTGGTTCATGGTCACTAGCTATGAAATGGGAGAAGGGGAATTGGAACCTACGCCATTTGGCTTCGGCACCCATGTTCTTGACTGTTTTCAGTCCCAGAGGCCAATGGACTTGCCCTGTATAGGATCAAAGAATTTTTCAATTTTTAAAATCTAAATTTAAACATTTCCAGCTTTGTGGGCTATACAGTTTCTGTTGCAACTACTCAACCCCACTGGCGTAGGGTGAAAGTAGCCATAGCTACCATGTAAACAATGGGTGCAGCTACGTTCCAAACAAACTTTCTAAACAATGGATGCGACTATGTTCCAAAAACATTTTCTTTACCAGGCGACGGGCTGGATCTGGCCCACCAGCCATAGTTTGCCTATCCCTGATCTGCACCATCAAACTATTAAAAAGGCTTCATGTCAAATTATACAATAACTTTAGGCCTGAATACGGTCATTATAACCACTGTAAAGTTGTTAAGGCATTATTTTAAAAACTATATTTACAAATTGCTGATGTAGTGATTTTTATTAGCTTATAAACTACAGCAGCTAATAAACACTTGATTCATTTAAGTCTTGAAGACTATAATGGCATAATTTTTTCACAGTATCACAATCAACTTTTTCAGTAAATAAAAATACCTAAAAATATTATTATGTATTATATATTAAATCTCTTATTTCTAAAATTAAGTGGACTATCTTTACTAAATGGTAGAATCCCAAACTGAAAACTGGTCATATTCTTTCAACAAAACGAAAGCTGCACTCACATGTATCAAAAGACAAAAATTAACTGCCATCTGTATCAATATATTAATGTGCTTCAATCACATATGTTTTCATGAAAGTT
>NC_041225.1:91013009-91013207 GCF_002837175.3 Physeter macrocephalus | reverse complement strand
CAGGAGGTTCTACTCTCCTTAGAAAGGATGGCACCTCCTCCAAGAAGCCTAACCGGAACTTTCCCTTTTAGGATTCTGTGCTCTGCAAAGGGGAAAGGTGGGGGGGAGGGATAAATTAGGAGTTTGGGATTAACATATACACACGGCTATATACAAAACAGGTAATCCACAAGGGCCTACTGCATAGCACTGGGAACT
>NC_041225.1:91010325-91012008 GCF_002837175.3 Physeter macrocephalus | reverse complement strand
GCACGCCCCGTCTAGTGCACGCACACCCGGGCACTGGGCACCGGTTCGAGTGCCCACCCTCCACCTTGCACCATCTAAAACCCCGCTTCGCAGCGCCCACACCAGAGCCCCTGGAAGCGGGAACTACAAACCTGTCTCGCCAAGCCGTGGCTGGAAGAAGCTCTGGATACAGATCGGGGCACAGGGTGCTCAGGAGCGGCGCCCAGTCCACCCCGCGGAGGCGGTCGGCTTTAAGTCCGGCAGGCCCTCCCGCAGGCAAGCGCGCACGGCGGGCAGAGGCAGCGAGTCCTGCAGCGCGCACAGGTCCTCACAGCGCGAGAAGAGGTCGGCCGCGCGGTTCCGGCGCAGCTTCACCGATTGATCATGGCCCGAGCGCGGCCTCCGGGACGCTGGCTGGGGACAAGATGCCCACACCCGCCTGGGGGCCCCGGCTCGCCTCCCGGCCCCTCGGGCGCCCACTGCCCGGCGGCTGCGGCCCCGCAGCGTGCGCACAACCCGCCTCGCAGCCAGACGACGCAGGGCCACGGGACGCAGCTACGCCAGCCCCTACATGCCGCAGCGCATCGCCGGCCCTTGGCGCCAGCCTCATCGCCCTCAGCGCGCGGGGCTGCGCTCAAACCGGCAGGCGGCCCCGTGGGGGCGGGGCTCGAGGACGTCTGCGCGCTCGCCGTGCGTCCGCACGCAGCCCCGCCTCCCATGGGGACATGGCCTGAGGAGCAGGGGCGTGAGCTTCCAGACTAGGGCGGCCCGAAAGGTGGGAGATGTGGAGAATTTGGGGTTTCCAAAAAGCGTTTGCTGTCTGATCCAAACAAAAGTGAGACATGGTTGTTATCAACGCATTTTAAAAGTAGTAAAACTCCCCATAAGTGTCTGTGCTCGCCCCGCCCAGGAGAGAGCGTGCACTCCGTGAGGGACACATGAAAGGCTGAGGGAACGTCTGCCTGTGGTCCCTTACTTGGTGCACGAGTGTGTGAATGTCTGCGGAGAGCTCTTAATTTCTGTAGTTTCAGCTGACTTGACACGGTGGTTGGAAAATGGTGACATATTCCATGCATTCAGGACACGATCGAGGTTACTAATAATCACTTTGTTCTCTCTGTGCATGTCTGTGACCTAATATTTTCTTTTTGTAAAGACACCAGTCATATTGGACTAGAGCCCACACATTTGACCTCATTTAACCTCAGTTACCTATTTAAGGGCCTTATCTCCACATACAGTCATATTAGGAGGTATTGGGGGTTAAGACTTCCACATATTAACTTGAGCAGGACACAATTCAGCTGATACTAGAAGGTGAGAGTACTTTAAGCAAGTAAGTAACTACTTTTTAAAGTGAGTTGCTTAAAGATATGAATTTACTCAAGAAGAAATTACATAACACTGTACGTTATACAAAGATATTAAATTAATCATCATAACATCCCGTGAGATCCGCATTAAATTAGACTGAACAAGATGAAGCAACTTATCCAGCATTGTATAGTTAGTACTTTCCAGACTTTAAACCAGGTATTTTCCCAGTTCCATTCTACATTATATTTTCATTTCATTATTTGAAATGAATTTTGAGTCTTCATTTTGCTTAGTTTCTGAAGTTATATGGGGATAGAATGGAGTTGGATATTTTCAGTGACATTCACACATGGGGAAGGAAATTGAGTCCAGAAGCTTCTGCGATGT
>NC_041225.1:91004816-91005255 GCF_002837175.3 Physeter macrocephalus | reverse complement strand
ATAATATTTAATATTGGTATATGTATATTAGAATTAATATATACATAGCTAATGCTCTTTAAAGCCATGTGCTACAAGAAGTAGAATGGGACCAGGAGTAGGGCCAAAGCTAATTTTAAAAATATTAGATTATTTATATTCATTTATATGTCATTTTCCTGGAACTTGCATCTGGCTATTAGAGAGCACACACAGCAAAATCACGATAAAGTGCCCAGGAGGACATGGGATCCTTTATTTACTGGGACCTCAAAGGAAACATAGTGCTATTCAGTCCCCCATCAAAGAGTATGAGCAAATCTTGAAGCACCCAGTAAAAGCCAATTCAAACAAAAAGGCGGGCTTCCCTGGTGGCGCAGTGGTTGCGCGTCCGCCTGCCGATGCAGGGGAACCGGGTTCGCGCCCCGGTCTGGGAGGATCCCACATGCCGCGGAGCGGC
>NC_041225.1:91003113-91003841 GCF_002837175.3 Physeter macrocephalus | reverse complement strand
GAGCTGAGAGAAAACTCAATAGTAGAGCTGTCTTTTTCTGGACCAGTTCACCTTACTTTCCCAAACTCGAAGTCTTTCCCTATTTCTTTCTCTTTTTTATTGTAGTAAAATGAACAGAACATAAAATTCACCATTTTGATCATTTTACAATATACTGTACAATTCAGTGGAATTTAGTACTGTCACAATGCTGTGAAACTGTCACCACTGCCTAGTTGCAACACATTTTCATCACCCCAAAAGGAAACGTACACCCATTTTAAGCAGTCATTCCCTATTTCCCTCTCTTCCACACCCCTGGCAACCACTAATGTATAATATTTTCCATGTGTATGGATTTGCCGCTGCTGGACATTTCGTATAAATGGAACCATACAATATGTGGCCTTTCATGTCTGATTTCTTTCACTTAGTTGCATCCATGATGTAGCATGTATCAGTAATCCATTCACTTTTATGGCTGAATTCCCTGATCCTGTTCTTCGTACTGTTTGAATACAAACTTTAAAATATGTTGAGGCTGAAGCTCTGTTTTAATGGCACATCTATGAGGCCAATTCATTTAAAGAAGGTGAAAATGGAGATATTGTTGTGAAATGATCATCGTTGAGAAGCCTCAGCTAATTTGATAATGAAAGTTTGGGAAATGTTGCAAAAAATTATCTGCTTTATATTACAAACCTTTTAAACAAGGATTCAGGAGATTGTCTTTTTCTTGCAGGTAACTT
>NC_041225.1:91002067-91002613 GCF_002837175.3 Physeter macrocephalus | reverse complement strand
GTTCTATGATGCAGAAGTAGATAACTGATAGAATTTAGAACAGTGTCTGGAACTCAGTCAATGCTATGTAAATATCTATTGAAATCAATAAATCTGTCTTCTTATTCTCCGCACCTTGCACAGGGCTCATACAGACTCTCAAAAATGAATGGGTCAAGTTTCACCTAGGATACGTTTGTATTGGACTTCAGTTTCTCATTTGGAAAGTAGGCAAGCCAAAATTATCTTCCACTGACAACCAAAGGAGACAAACAGAAGAAGAGCTGGCATGCTATTCTGGATTACAGGGAAAATATGTAATAACTCTCTCCATTTTCTCAAACACATCCTGTCATTCTTCCACTTCTACAGGGTGGAATTCAGTAAAAGTAAACAAGAAAGAAAAGCAGTGTGAGGAAGCCCCCATTCAAAGATATGCTCGCCCCTCAGGGCACACACATAATTCCTGTTAAAGTTAATAGGAGTCAAGTGCACGTCGACAGACAGAAGAGACACAAGCAGGGAAACCAACTCTCTGGTAATAGGCTTTGAGCCTGAATTCTGGGC
>NC_041225.1:90990549-90998611 GCF_002837175.3 Physeter macrocephalus | reverse complement strand
GAAAGGGAGAAAAGGTGACCTCGTATCTGGATATGGATTTTGTCACTTCAAGAGCTTTATCATATTAAAATTAATATCTAATACATATTAAACACTATGTGTCAGGAACATCCTAGGTGCGTTCCATAAGAACCACAAATAATACTGACAGCTAACCATTAAGGAAATAATTAAACGTTAAGGCATAACCATTAAGGCTGTTTTAATTTTAGCCCACCGGACATATAAGGGGTATAAGTTCTAGTAGCATTAAAAAAAAGAAAGACTTACCAATTCTAAGAGTAGTTTTTCCTTTTCGACCACTTCCCAAAATCATAGTTCTCTTTTTCTGTCTAGCAGCTTTGGATGGTTCCTTCACTGATGGAGAAGTTATCCACTGGTACTGAGAGAGAAATGATAAATATGCCACTTAAGTTACAGGTAATCGAGGAGGGTTTGATCTTCATTGCAAATTAAGATATTTTAAGTTAATAAAAGGTCTTCAATCTGCATTTCTGGGAAGCTAAATTAAAGCATCACACAACATTTTCAAACACAGAAAAGCCATTTCATTTGAATAAAAACTTAGTTTTAAGATGGCAGAAAGTACCTTGATAATTTTCTTTGAAGAAGGAAAGAAAAACAAGCCGTTAAAGAGAAATTCTTCCGTGAGAATTAAAACATGTTATATACCTCTGACGTGGCACTCCTTCCATTCTGCAGACCTTTTTTCCTAACTGCTTTCATCACAGAATGATTTAAAGTAAAACAAATTGAAATTAGCGTAATTATTTCCCAAGGAGTGGCTATTTCCATTTAAAACCAAAAGCCAACTAGTTATTTCTTTTCCCATAAAATTAAATATGAAATCTACATTATGCAATTGTACACTTATTTCCCCCTTTGTGTATTCTAGTTTCTTCCTCAGAAACCTAAGATGCCATACTGCAGACTGCCCACAGTGGCTACGATGTTGGCAGCAGCAAAGGTCAGCTTTAAACATTTTGCATCTAAAGTGGCTTTGGATACCTTTCGATAGAAAGTACAGTCTGAGCACTGTCCAGACACTTAGATACCTAAAGGGCATCTAACATAGCAATATTCCCTCAAAAGCTGCTCCTCCCATCAGCCCCCTTCTTCTAAGTGATACCACCCAGTTGCACACATAATCATCAACGACTTGTCTCCTTGTTACTATCTCCTTCATACCCCACATCTAATCTATTGGCAAGCCTTGTTAGCTATACCCTCAAAACACAACCTGAATTCAACCGCTTTTCACTTGCTCCAAACTTCCAACCTAAGCTAAGCCAGAAACATCTCTTATTTGGACCACTGTGATAGTCTCCCAACTAGTCTCCCTGTTTCTCTTCTTTATCCCCCCAAGTCCATTCTCTGTACCAGGTCACCTTATGCACATACGATTTGGATCAAGCCTTTTTCCAGTTCAATACCCACTACTCATTTAGAATAATCCAAATCTTTACTCTGGCCTTCAAGACGTTATAAGATCAGACTCCTGGCTAGCACCCTGACCTCATGTCCTACCACACTCTTCTTCACTCAGTACTCTAGCCAGGTTGGCCTCCTTGCTTTTCCTTAAATACTCCACCCACCTACATGCCTGCATACTCACTGCCTCCTTGTCCTGGAATGTGCTTACCCCAGATCTTCCATGGCTTGCTCCTCTCTTCATTCAGGTCTCCGTGCAAATGCCACTTCTCCAGTGAAGGTGTCCCCTAACAAACCTATCCAATGGAGTCCTACCTGCCCCCCCACTCTCCTTACATTAAGATAATTCTGTACTTCCTACTATCTACAATTATACTACTTATCTGTTTATTCATTTCTATCTGAACTCCTTCATTATAATGGAGAAATAATGCTCTTGGTGGAAGCAGGCTTAGTATCTAGGGTCACCTCTATTCAGAGTAGAGATAAGAAGAATTTACAAGTATAAATCACTTTAATTAGTACATCATCTGCTAAAAACATAAGGGAAGTGCAACACTAGAAAAGTACAGTTGAAGCTTGAACAACATGGGTTTGTACCTCGCGGGTCCATTGACACACGGATGTGTTTTCAATATATATGTACTATCGTCCTACACGATCCAAGGTTGGTTGAATCCACAGATGCGGAACCACTGACTATAAACTTATACTCGGATCTTCAACTGCGTTAAGTGTCGGCACCCCAACCCCATGTTGTTCAAGGGCCAACTGTATATGATGAGGAAAGTTGAACACATTAAGTTTTAAAAACTGTCAATACGTGAACACATTCTTTTTGTTTTGCTATGTGATAATCAATTTTTAAAAAGTGACCACATACCAACAGGTGGATTTTTTTTCTTATTACCAGAACGAGCAGAGTTCTGTTGGTTTCAAGGGCCTTTAGTAAAGCCTTTGCTCCTTCACTGGTGAGGCCACAGTGCTGCAGGTCAAGTGCTTTTGATGAAAGACAAAAGGTCACTTGCTAACTCTACAGAATTAACATATAGACAACTCTCATTTTCTCACGTGTGGAAGAGTCCTGCACAAGACAAGTCACGGCAGGTTTGTAATTTGGGGTATGGAAAAACAACAGAAACGTATACGCACACACATAATGCATAATCCAATTTAAAAACCTCTTCTTGGATGTGCAATGATAACCTTGGCTTTAGTACCAATAGATCACCCAGCACATTTCACAATTACTGAACTGTATAACTGTATACAGAAGAATAACTGTAGATAACCTAGGAGCAAAAAGCATCACAAAATGAATCTCAGTTCATAATTAGCAAGGGCAGCAGTGGCATGTAAACCTCACGAGCAAAAATTGGTGGAGCTCAGAGATGCACTGCATTCTTTTGATCATGATCTTCAGCTCTAAATCACACTTGAAACTACTTAAAAGGGGAAAACAAAATAGAAGAAATGTAATAAGTGTTAGTTTTAGAGCAAACAAGACAAGTCTAAGAGGATACAAATAATAACAAATTCAAACAATGTGTGAATAGACAATACATACTAAAAACCTATCACGAAAGCATGATGGTCAAGAACTCTCTCCATAAAAAGTCAGACAAAAACCAGAAAAACTGATCATGAATTCTAGTAATTCTGGGGCTGAACAACCTACTCCTTTAAACCAAAGGGATCATCACCAAAGCCCAGGTATTTGAAAATATTACATGAAAGGAAACTATGGTGAGTTTTTTTTTTAAGTGTTGTGTGGACCACCTCATTAAAGTAACTAGAGTCTTTCAACACCCCCATGACAAACAGAAATAGCAAGTCAGACATATGGATCTGACAGGATATGATACAAGCCTTACAAGCTCTCACTACAGAAGAATGGACACATGGTATAATTCACCAAATAGCCAAATTAATACAAACAGCCAGTAAACCTCACCAGTAAATCAAATGAATACAAAAATAAAACAAAATGTGGTTATTCGCCTATCAGGTTAAGCCAAGATTCTGTAAGAAGAGCCTTTAAATAATGTCTATACCCTTTTGATCCAACCACTCTCTTTCTAAGAATTGAACCAAAAGAAATAGTCAGAGATATAGGTAAGGATATATATCAGAGTACTATTTGTAAGTGAAAAACTCGACAAAGCTTATATACAAGAATGGATAAGCTATGTGCACTGTGGCATACTCATATCATGGAATACTGAACAATCACAAAAAATGATGCAGGAGATGCACATTTACTGACTTGCTAAAATGCTCATACTAAATTAACTGAAAAAAGTTATAAAATTTGGAGTAATCCTACTTGCACAGAAAATGGAGAGGTACTCACTTTTGTAGTTTTACATTTTTTTTTTTACAAGTGCTACAAGCCAGTGTTTGTGAGAGGCAGGCTTCACATCCACTGTCGGGGTGGACTACAAACTGGCATAGCATTTCTGGATGGTAATTTGGCAATGTGTATCAAAAGTCTTACAAGTATGTCACACTCAGGTCATTCCACTTCTAGTTCCTTATTCTACAGAAGAAATCCCGATGGACACAGAGACGTATATACAACGTATTCACAATGTTTCTGACAGGAAAAAACAAACTGTCTAAATCTAATGGCAAAGAATTGATTAAACTATGGGACATCAATATGATGGAATACTACTTGATACATCATTCAATGAAAAAAGCAGGAATAAGAAATAGCAAGTATACTACAATTTTATTTTTGTTATCCCTAAGTGGACAAAATATATTCATAGGAAAAAAAAAGACTGAAAGTATACACACCAAGATGAACAGTGATTATGTCTGGGTATTAAGATACTAGGTAATTTCTCTCTTGTAACTCTGCATTTTCTACAAAGAATATATGCAACTCGTAGAGAAAGTTTACAAGCAAAATAAAACCTATCAGAAAAATGAGGCTTTAAAAAAATCCTATCACAAGAGTATCATGCCAAAAGCTAAGCATATATCATATTAAAAATTCAATAGTTTCAAGTTTAGAATTTACCTCCAAGCCACAAATCCTCACTAAGAGATTCCGCAAAAGCACTCGCACCCAGGTCACCAATGAGCGTGTTGCAGTTCAGGGTGATGTGCCTCAAACCAGCCATACAGTCAAGATCAGATCTCCCGGAAGGAAGACTCTCAGCCCAGGTTTCTTCAAGCCTTCTGGTAGTCTGATACTTCAAAGATTTAATGGGATGAAATTAAGATGCTTGAAGAAGGAAACAGGGTGTGCCTACTGAGTATGGCTTATTATGTCAGAGATTTACACACACACATATCAAGCATATATGGCAGGGGAATCAAGCTGAGAAATTAAACAGTCAGCTCTGGTTTACGAGTCCAGTGACCCAGATTCTACTCCGTCAGTGACTAGATTCCAGCCACTGGATGACCTGTTTCTGAACTGTTATGTAAAGTTGGACAACGCAATTACAGTCCATGAATTGTTTTCCTTACCTTCTAAGTCAGGGAATTGGTCCTAAATTCTATGATTGCTGAGGCTCTAAATGCCATCATTCTGTCCTCCAATGGTCTCCAAACACCTGACTGGGTAACCCATAAGAAAACTTTTTAACATGCATCTTATTTATTAACAAATTAGATACACGAAGTTCTATACATATAATGTATGTACATTATAAACCACGCAGATATTTTTAAAATGATACAAAGGCAAATAGGTTCTAATATTTACTTTTCCTAAATCTAAGACATTATTTTAGTATTATTTAAAAATATTTATTTATTTATTTGGCTGTGCCGGATCTTTAGTTGCGGCATGCCAGATCTTTTAGTTGTGGCGTGCGGGCTCTTAGTTACGGCATGCGTGTGGGATCTAGTTCCTTGAGCAGGGATCGAACCTGGGCCCCCTGCATTGAGAGTGCAGAGTCTTACCTGTTGGACCGCCAGGGAAGTCCAAGGCATTATTTTAAAAACTGTATTACAAAATGGATCTCACATGCTACCTAGGGTATGCACACAAACTTTAGAGGCCTGGACTATGCACAGCAAGTTTGATGTGCCTTGGGAAAAATAATGGTTTGACATTTAACCACAAGTCTTGTCTTAAGGACATTCAATTCTTTATATTGATAAAATAAATTTTGGTAATAGGGAACACTGACTTTAAATGAAAAAAGTCTTATTACATTCTTGAAAAAATAAAGGACTCAAAGTGCCTTTGACACTCTAAAACGAAAATCATTAGTGTCATTTTTCTATTAACAATAACTTCTAAAAGCTCCAAGCAAAAATAACAGCAATCACTTACAAATTAGTGATTGCTAATAACAGCAATCACTTACAAACTATTTATACAAATTAGTTCATTTAAACCTCATAATGAGGCACAGAGGTTAAGTGATTGGTTCATGGTCACTAGCTATGAAATGGGAGAAAGGGAATTGGAACCCAGGCCATTTGGCTTCGGCACCCATGTTCTTGACTCTTTTCAATCCCAGGGGTCAATGGACTTGCCCTGTATAGGATCAAAGAATTTTTCAATTTTTAAAATCTAAATTTAAACATTTCCAGCTTTGTGGGCTATACAGTTTCTGTTGCAACTACTCAACCCCACTGGTGTAGCGTGAAAGTAGCCACAGCTACCATGTAACAACGCGTGCAGCTATGTTCCAAAAAAACTTTCTAAACAATGGATGCGACTATGTTCCAAAAACACTTTCTTTACCAGGTGACGGGCTGGATCTGGCACACCAGCCATAGTTTGCCTATCCCTGATTTGCACCATCAAACTATTAAAAAGGCTTCATGTCAAATTATTAAATAACTTTAGGCCTAAATACAGTCATTATAACCACTGTAAAATAGTTAAGGCATTATTTTAAAAACAATATTTACAAATTGCTGATGTACTGATTTTTATTAGCTTATAAACTATAGCAGCTAATAAACACTTGATTCATTTAAGTCTTGAAGACTATAATGGCATAATTTTTTCACACTATCACAATCAACGTTTTCAGGAAATAAAAATACATAAAAATATTATTATGTATTATATATTAAATCTCTTATTTCTAAATGTTTTCAGTAACTAAAAATACATAAAAATATTATGTATTATATGTTAAATCTCTTATTTATAAAATTAAGTGGACTATCTTTACTAAATGGTAGAATCCCAAACTGAAAACTGGTCGTATTCTTTCAACAAAACAAAAGCTGCACTCACATGTATCAAAAGCCAAAAATTAACTGCCATCTTTATCAATATATTAATGTGCTTCAATCACATATGTTTTCATGAAAGTTCAAACATAAAAAAATCACCTTTAAGATCATGGCCATGTGATCTGCTCTCTGCCATGTCAGATTACACCCCGTGAAGTTTACTGTCTTAAGAGTGACAGAGTTCTTTACACCTTGACAAATAACTAAAAGAAAAGAAAAAAAAAAACACACACACAATAAGATGAAGAGCCTATACATTTGTCAATCTTGACTTATTTGCTTTTCTTGAGTCAACTGGAGGTTTATAGCCACATTCTTAAAATCATTAACTACAATCTTCCCCAACAGGTAATTGATGAACAGATGCATTCTAAAACTTAACAAAGTGTTAAGTTAACAAAGTAACAAAGTAACAAACTGTTATTACAAATAACACTTTTATTATTGTCAGTAACAAAGTGTTATTCCAGTTAACAGCAGCAGTTTAATTCTATTTATAAAACTGAATACACTGAATACTGCAAACTTTATTCCCAATCACTCAGTAAAATACTACATACCTTTTGAGACACAGGAAAAAAAAGAAAAACCTAAAAATCTTAAGACTCTTCCTATTTTCATTTCCAATGATACTTCCCAATCTTGATGATCAATCAGCGATTTAAATGTCAACTATAAACCCAGTATTTTATTAGCTCCTATGCAGTATACTAGAGCCATAGAAGAGAGAGGACCTCAAACCATCTGCTCCCTCAAATTGAAAGGCAGGCTTCCTGACCCCTCCAGACCACTACTGGACACAGGGAACACACACTAATGTTTCAGGACTCCAACTAACAGTCACCTGCTTTGTGATTACTTCCATGACACACCACCACTAACACCACTGAGTTTGCTGCTCTTATGGGACGTGACATATATTTCCTATTTTAACACATACCACAGTGCGTTATAATTATGACTGCAGATATATGTTCTAACAATTTAAAGATCACGATGACTTTTTTGCTCTTTACACCTTGCTATTTCCCTTCCCATAATATTTCTTGAAGAGAAACATTAAAATACAGACAAACAGGGCTTCCCTGGTGGCGCAGTGGTTGAGAATCCGCCTGCCGATGCAGGGGACACGGGTTCGTGCCCAGGTCCGGGAAGATCCCACATCCGCGGAGGGGCTGGGCCCGCGAGCCATGGCCACTGAGCCTGCGCGTCCGGAGCCTGCGCTCCGCAACGGGAGAGGCCACAACAGTGAGAGGCCCGCATACCGAAAAACAAAACAAAACAAACAAACAAACAAAAAATACAGACAAACACAAAAAACAGAACATATACAAAATGTGTGGTTTGTGGTTTAACAGAAACTTAAGTAAAATTAGTTCTGACAGTATCCAGCATGACAAACTTCCACGGTACA
>NC_041225.1:90983312-90990477 GCF_002837175.3 Physeter macrocephalus | reverse complement strand
GGCCGATTTATTCAATCCCTTTAATGGGGAGAACAAGTTTAAAATTTTATTGCTTTAGTTTGCCCCAAAAGCAACTAGCAAATGTTGGCAGGACACAATGAAGGCTTACCTTTGCTAACATAGTTAAGTCTCTCTCTATCTCACAACTACCCCATTTAACTCCACGTTCCTTAGCGCACCGACGCATTTAAACAGCATTTAAGAGCTTTACACAACTAGAAGTCACGTCTTTATTTCTTATCGCAGGAACATGACATCTGTAAACTTTATTTCTGTCACAACCTAAACCAAAATTATTGTAAAATGAGTGATTTAAACCATTTATTTTATCATCATTAAAAAGCATCTCAATAAAAAAAAAAGCATCTGCTCTGTGCTAAGGATTGGAAACGACTCCTGCCCTTAAAGCCTTCATTAAGGAGGGAGATGTATAAACTCAAAATTTCAATCACATGAGCTAAAGAAACATAACCTTTATGCACAGAGGTTCCTATGGGGGCAAAAAGTTATATCTAAGTGACGGCTTCATGATAACCCTGAAGTACAATGTAGAAGGATGAGACCACGCAGAGTTGGAGTACTAGGTGCCTTAACTGCACAGGGAGCATCTGTGCAAAGACACTCAAGGCTGACTCCTGCTGGGCAGAGTAAATACTGCAGGTGGCGATGACTTCAAGGCCAGGGATCCAACTGTGCGAACAGACACGAAGGAAAATAGAGATGCTGGCCTAAGAAAGCCTGGGAGACAGCATGGACTGTATCCCACAGGTGATGAGGCCTGGGGCTACCACTGGCTGAGTAAGGGTGTCTCCGCTGATTAGAAAAAGGCACCCCTCTGCTGAAGGACTGATTAGATAAAGGGAGTGATCACAAAAAGGTCCCCTTCCTCAGGGTCAAAGAGCCCCAGGAGGCTTAGCAGAGCACAGTTCAGACTACACGCCTCTGTGCAGAGCACACGCTGGGCGGCTGGTATGCACTAACTCTGTGTCCTCAGGGTCAAAGAGCCCCAGGAGGCTTAGCAGAGCACAGTTCAGACTACATGCCTCTGCAGAGCACACGCTGGGCGGCTAGTATGCACTAACTCTGTGTGGGCAAGCCATTACCAGCATTATTTTAAGCGTATCTTTTTACATTAGAAGATCACTTCACCTGAGTAAGCAGATGAACTTAGAGGAACTGAGCCCAGGGGCCGCGAAACCACCCAGGAGCTTCTGCCATAGTCCGGGCAAAATGTAATATGGATGAAGAAGCAAATTTAGCAGGAGGCCAAAATCCACAAGCTAGACCCACTGGATGAAAAACATTAAGTTCAGTGCAGGAACTCAGAAGAGAATGGGCTCTGAAATAAACTATTCTTACATTCAATGGAAAATATTACACAAAATTAAGGACCGTGGCCTTTCAGGTCCCTTCCAGCTATAATTTCTTTTGATTTCTAACTTATTACTCTGCTTGAGTAAAGTCCCTTCAGAGGTACAGAACAGTTCCTACACCTGAATGGGATGCAAAGAATAATCTGACTTCTCTTCACCAGGGGATGAGTTGAACTGTCCTTGCAGAAGAGATAACAGATGGTATCTGTTATCTGGGTGCGAACAGAAGTTTTCTGTGATCTGGGTGTGAACCCCAGGTCCTAGAAAAGGGCCAGGCACACGACAAGCATTCAGCTTTTTGAAAACAAATGAACCATCATTTCCTCTCCTAAATCTTCACACCCTTCCTCTGCTGGCTACTTTCTCTCAGCTTAGAAACATCCTCAAATAGACTCACTTAAAAAACTCTCAGACCTATGATGCTTTTGTATCATCTTGTGGGTAACCTAAGTATCTCCCATGCCTTCAAACACCTGTCCTCACAAAAAAGCCCAGGTCTGAACCTTGGGCCCAGACCCGTCTACGAGGGCCCTCTAAAGCACTGAAGATGGAGTAAGATCTTCTCCCCACCCCCGATCCCTTCCTACTGAGCTCTGTATCTCACAAAAAGATGCAGCTGTAAACTGTCACCCACGTTTGCTGCCCTTCCTTTTCCAGCTGGTCACCAGGCCCCACCCATTCTGTCTCGGATCTCCAGAATCCAGTCCAACCTTTTATAACTTAAGTGGGTCCCTTAGGTTACAATTCACCCTGCACCCAATCAACTGCCTTCCACATGGACGTTCGAGTGAGTTCTAAACCAGAAGTCCATCTCATTGTTCTTTAGGGTTTCCCACAGCCTTCAGGATAAACATCCAAACTTCTGACAGGACAAACAAGGCCCCTTTCTGTTTGTCCCCACTAGGTTTCCAGTATCAACTCTCATTTCTTTCCCAAGCCCTGAGTTCCAGTCCTGTACATTAGTTTTGCCGTATTTTCTTATATTTCTCAATCTCTGACACACTGCTCCCTCCTGCCAAACCAGGAGGTTCTACTCTCCTTAGAAAGGATGGCACCTCCTCCAAGAAGCCTAACCTGAACTTTCCCTTTTAGAATTCTGTGCTCTGCAAAGGGGAATGGTGGGGTGGAAGGATAAATTAGGAGTTTGGGATTAACACATACACACGGTTATATATAAAACAGGTAATGTATCATCTTGTGGGTAACCTAAGTATCTCCCATGCCTTCAAACACCTGTCCTTGCAAAAAGCCCAGATCTGAACCTTGGGAAACAGGTAATCAACAAGGGCCTACTGCACAGCACTGGGAACTCTACTCCATATTCTGTAATAACCTGCACGGGAAAAGAATCTGAAAAAGAATGGATAAATGGATGCCCAGACCCACCTACGAGGGCCCTCTAAAGCACTGAAGATGGAGTAAGAACCTCTCCCCACCCCCAATCCCTTCCTACTGAGCTCTGTATCTCACAAGAAGATGCAGCTGTAAACTGTCACCCACATTTGCTGCCCTTCCTTTTCCAGCTGGTCACCAGGCCCCACCCATTCTCTCTCGGATCTCCAAAATCCAGTCCCACCTTTTATAACTTAAGTGGGACCCTTAGATTACAATTCACCCTGCACCCAAATTTTACAAGCATGGGGATTGCAGTTCAAAAGTAACCTGCCCATGCCACAGAGAGCATAAGCCCTGGAATTCAAACCCTAAGCTGCCTTCACACTGGTGCTCTTTCCACTATATGATACGACTATTGAAAAAAATATTTTTTTTTTCCTGAGCCCTGTTTTAATGGAAAGGGAATGAAGCTGGGATATATCCATTTCCTAATCGCTTTGGTCTGTACCAGGCAAAGTCATTCAACAGACCAGGTAACATCTGTGGAACAATTAACGATGCTCCAAACTGTGCTAAGTGTTCTACATTGTAGATAGAGCCTACAAGAATGAACACAGTGCATCCTTTTAACTGCCACAGAGACTGGGTCCTGTTAAGCCCATGCTACAGATGAGAACACTGAGACCTAGAAGCCTTAAGGCACTCGGCCGGGGTCACCGAGCTGGCAGGAGTCCTAGGCCGCACGCCACGCCTAGTGCACGCACACCCGGGCACTGTGCACCGGTTCGAGTGCCCACCCTCCACCTTGCACCATCTAAAACCCCGCTTCGCAGCGCCCACACCAAGAGCCCCTGGAAGCGGGAACTACAAACCTGTCTCGCCAAGCCGTGGCTCGAAGAAGCTCTGCATACAGATCAGGGGCAGAGGGTGCTCAGGAGCGGCGCCCAGTCCACCCCGCGGAGGCGGTCGGCTTTAAGTCCAGCAGGCCCTCCCGCAGGCAAGCGCGCATGGCGGGCAGAGGCAGCGAGTCCTGCAGCGCGCACAGGTCCTCACAGAGCGAGAAGAGGTCGGCAGCGCAGTTCAAGCGCAGCTTCACCGAGTGATCACGGCCCGAGCGCGGCCTCGGGGACGCTGGCTGCGGACACGATGCCCACACCCGCCTGGGGGCCCCGGCTCGCCTCCCGGCCCCTCGGGCGCCCACTGCCCGGCGGCTGCGGCCCCGCGGCGTGCGCAGGACCCGCGTCGCAGCCAGACGACCAGCGTGCGCAGGACCCCCGTCGCAGCCAGAGGACGCAGGGCCACGGGCCGCAGCTACGCCAGCCCCTCCATGCCGCGGCGCATCGCCGGCCCTTGGCGCCAGCCTCATCGCCCTCCGCGCACGGGGCTGCGTTCAAACCCGCAGGCGGCCCCGTGGGGGCGGGGCTCGAGGACGTGTGCGCGCTCGCCGTGCTTCCGCATGCAGCCCCGTCTCCCATGGGGACCCGGACTAAGGAGCAGGGGCGTGAGCTTCGAGACTAGTGCGGCCCGAAAGGTGGGAGGTGTGGAGAATTTGGGGTTCCCAAAAAGCGTTTGCTGACTGATCCAAACAAAAGTGAGACATGTTGTTATCAATGCATTTTAAAAGTAGTAAAACTCCCCATAAGTGTCTGTGCTCGCCCCGCCCAGGAGAGAGCGTGCACTCCGTGAGGGACACATGAAAGGCTGAGGGAACGTCGCCTGTGGTCCCTTACCTGGTGCACGAGTGTGTGAATTTCTACGGAGAGCCCTTAATTTCTGTAGTTTCTGCTGACTTGACACGGTGCTTGGCAAATGGTGACGTATTCCATGCATTCAGGACATGACTGTGGTTACTAATAATCACTCTGTTCTCTCTGTGCATGTCTGTGACCTAATATTTTCTTTTTGTAAAGACACCAGTCATATTGGACTAGAGCCCACACATTTGACCTCATTTTATCTCAATTACCTATTTAAGGGCCTTATCTCCAAATACAGTCATATTAGGAGGTACTGGGGCTTAAGACTTCCACATATTAACTTGAGCAGGACACAATTCAGCTGATACTAGAAGGTGAGAGTACTTTAAGCAAGTAAGTAACTATTTTTTAAAGTGAGTTCCTTAAAGATGTGAATTTACTCAAGAAGAAATTACATAACACAGTACGTTATACAAAGATATTAAATTAATCATCATAACATCCCGTGAGATCCGCATTAAATTAGACTGAACAAGATGAAGCAACTTATCCAGAATTGTATAGTTAGTACTTTCCAGAATTTAAACCAGGTATTTTCCCAGTTCCATTCTACAGTATATTTTCATTTCATTATTTGAAATGACTTTTGAGTCTTCATTTTGCTTAGTTTCTGAAGTTATATGGGGATAGAATGGAGTTGGATATTTTCAGTGACATTCACACATGGGGAAGGAAATTGAGTCCAGAAGCTTCTGCGATGTTTCCACGGAGAATGCTAACAACAGAACCAGAAACACCGTTATCCTTTTGGTTCAATCATCTTTCGTAACACACTACAAGAATTAATTTTAAGAAGCCCAATGTTTTCCAAACTTTCACCAAAGGGCTCTGTGGGGTCCTCTAATAATATCTAAGAGACTTCTTACTTTCACATTCCAAGCCACTTAAGACCAGGAGTTCTGATTGTTCTTTGTGAGAAAATCAAGTGACTATCATAGCTCGTAATTTAGGATGGTTTCTTCAGGGCCCAGGCAAAACCTAATACACAGTAATAATCATTGTTAATTGCATCTATGACAATGATTAATCGGGTACCAAAGAGGTGTATAAATTGGGAGAAATTATGATCAAAGAGAAACATAGGCCACACATATTTAATTAATGCTCAATTATTTATGAGCTTAATTTTGGTTAAGCTAATTTTCTTTCCTCTAGACAATTTCCAATTCATCTCCACAAAGAGACCAGAATAATCACCTTCTAATACAAGATTTATTCTGTTCCTTTAATTAAGAGCCTACAGTGACTTCTACATTCACTCCACGAAGTTTTGCTATGAGAGAAAAGGAGCCATTATATTTTGTCTTGAATTAGATATGCCACCATACTTGACTTAGTTCATCTTACTGGAAGCACTCTGAGGGCAGATCCTACAGTCCTGTCTTACATCCACTACAGAATCAAGCCAAGGGAATCACACATAGTTACAGCTGGAAAAACACTTGTTCTGGGTTGATATTTTTAGCCTTTACCACCAAGACTTCATCACCAAGACCTAGCTTTCCAGTCTCTAAACAGAAGACCTTCTTGCCTTCCGTTTTCATATTGACTAGGAATGTAAAGGGAAGAGCTGAGAAGTAACCTTAGTCTGCTAGCAGCCAGCCCAGATAAATCATCTGGGGAGATATTGTTTCTTTCAAAAGATATAAACATAAGAGGAAGTCCTAGAGTTTGTAACAACTGTGCAAAATAAAATTCCATGAAAACCTAGAAATCCAGATGCAGATCAGTAATATATTGGTTAAATAAGCTTTTATATTCATGCAATGGACAAGTGTACAGACATTAAGAAGAACGAGATACTCTTTTCTATGAGATTCTCTTTTCACTGAACTCATCAGTGCTGCAAAGACAGTGTTACAGAATAGTTTTTCTTTAACATTATATCAGGCATCTTCATCTTGTCCTGCATTTATTGCCAGTGTTACTAAAGTTTACCATTTACCTCTTTCTCTTTTAGATATATAATTTCTTCTTACTGTGGGAGCATTCACCAATCCCTATTTTCCTATTTCTTTTAAATTAGAAATGAATATTGAATTTTATAAAATATCTTTGGGGGATGGATATTTCAAGTGATTGTATAGTTTTGTTCTCTTTTGACCTTGTTATATGGTAAATTATAATTTGTTATTTTATATTATGCTATTTATTATATATGGTATTATGTTTACTAATTACATTTATTATATTATAATTCCATTTTAATGAAGGTAGCATTTTGTTTCAGATAGACGAAACAACCAGTGGAATAGGAAGCATCTTAAAATTAGATGCAAGAGCATAAGGGATTTGAGATTAAAGTAAAATTGACATTTTGGATCAGTAGCAAAACTTATTCAACAAAAGTGGGAAAATATGGCTATCATTAACAAATTCTAAATATAGCAACTAGTTAACAGTAAAAAAATAATGAAACTAAAAGTCTCAGAAACCTGGGAGACTTGACATGAATTATTCATGAGGAACACCTTTCTAAGATACAAAGAAAAAAGGATACATTTAATTATATAAAAATTCAAATTTTCCTCATGGCAAAATGCATTACAAAGGCCAGAAAACAAGCAAAAGAAATTGGGAAATATATTTAGAAATGGATATGCTTTCTTGACAACTTTTGGCAGAAGCACATGTTTCTTTTTCCTTTAACCTGTTATGTGGCTATTAATCTATAATGTAAGTGCATGGTTTCTTTCCTTT
>NC_041225.1:90980067-90981129 GCF_002837175.3 Physeter macrocephalus | reverse complement strand
AACTGGTAATATTTGAAATGGTTACTTAAGTACCTAAATAATATCCTCAAGTTTGCCTCTTTGGTCCACAAAGCCTAAAATATTTGTTATTTCGCTCCATAAAAACAGGATTTCCAGCTTCTGTTCTAAGCTATCAAGATCTTCAATCCACTCTTAATATAGCTCGAACTCTCACACATGTACTCCCCTTCTTTCAGGGGTCCTGGAAATTTCTACTGCACACTTCAAAAATCAGACATGCACTTAAAAATTAACTCTCACACATGTAACCCTCTTCTTTCAGGGGTCCTGGAAATTTCTACTGCACACTTCAAAAATCAGACATGCACTTAAAAATAAGTTGTGTACATTTCACCTAGCATACCTAACCCTTTTCTTTTAGGAGTGTTTTTCAAGTAATCTTGCCCACCGTATTCTTCAGAGCTTCATTAATAATGGCAAAAAATGAAAACAACTTAACATTCAACAAATGGGAATTGTTCATAACAATTATAGAAGCACATCAAAAATCAGACATGCACTTAAAAATAAGTTGTGTACATGTAACCTAGCATACCTAACCCTTTTTTTAGGAGAGTTTTTCAAGTAATCTTGCCCACCATATTCTTCAGAGCTTCATTAATAATGGCAAAAAATGAAAACAACTTAACATTCAACAAATGGGAATTGTTCATAACAATTATAGAAGCACATACAGTAGAACACTATAAACTGTTATTGAAACAGTGAGACATAACTAGTTTTATTCCTGAGAACTATGTTTATTTAGGTCTCTTTTGTTTAAATAAGTATATTTCTATGTATGTATGTATATAATCATGTATTGATATACACATACATTATTTATATGATATATTTATATAAATATGTGAAATACATACCTATACACATACGTTTTATTTATATTTGTATACATACACTGGGATATAATTATATATATCATATATTTATATACATTGAACTGAAAACTGGTAGTATACATATATATTGTGTATAAATGTGTGTATATGTGCATGTGTAGAAAAACAGGTTGAAAGATATGTAAGCATGATTTAGACAGGG
>NC_041225.1:90975376-90979189 GCF_002837175.3 Physeter macrocephalus | reverse complement strand
ATAACATTCAGCGAACAACAAGAAATCTAAAACAATAGTTGTTTTCACAAAAAAGAAATCCAGTGCTAATTAGTATCTTTCCTGTTTGAAGAAGGCGGTGGGATACTTTTTGCTGAGGATTAATGCACTGGGAGAGCTGAGAGAAAACTGAATAGTAGAGCTGTCTTTTTCTGGACCAGTTCACCTTACTTTCCCAAACTCGAAGTCTTTCCCTATTTCTTTCTCCTTTTTATTGTAGTAAAATGAACATAACATAAAATTCACCATTTTGATCATTTTACAATTCACTGTACAATTCAGTGGAATTTAGTACTGTCACAATGCTGTGAAACTGTCACCACTGCCTAGTTGCAACACATTTTCATCACCCCAAAAGGAAACCGACACCCATTTTAAGCAGTCATTCCTTATTTCCCTCTCTTCCAAACCCCTGGCAACCACTAATGTATAATATTTTCCGTGTATATGGATTTGCCACTGCCGGACATTTCGTATAAATGGAACCATACAATATGTGGCCTTTCACGTCTGATTTCTTTCACTTAGTTGCATCCATGATGTAGCATGTATCAGTAATCCATTCACTTTTATGGCTGAATTCCCTGATCCTGTTCTTCGTACTGTTTGAATACAAACTTTAAAATATGTTGAGGCTGAAGCTCTGTTTTAATGGCACATCTATGAGGCCAATTCATTTAAAGAAGGTGAAAATGGAGATATTGTTGTGAAATAATCATCGCTGAGAAGCCTCAGCTAATTTGATAATGAAAATTTGGGAAATGTTGCAAAAAATTATCTGCTTCATATTAAAAACCTTTTAAACAAGGATTCAGGAGACTGTCTTTTTCTTGCAGGTAACTTAAGTGAGGCAAAAGAAAATAACTGCCCTTTAAAACAGATTTTGAAAGGATTTTATTTATTCTTAACAGACGAATGGGAATACAGGTAGTTCATCTCCAATATGGACTTCCTGTCCAAACACTGTTTATCGTCCTAGCCACCACTATCGAATTATATTTCTTGAGACTAATGCAGCTTAACTCCTGCATATTACTTTTTACAATTCATCTATCAAATCCATTAATACAGTATAAACAAGAGGTGTTCATGTTTCAGTGCAGTTCAAATATCAGGTATAAAGAACCCCCCAGTAAGGAAAAGAATCCTATATCTCTTGCCAGAATGTGGTCAGCTCTGGGGTGCTTTTGCTAGCTGAAAGACACTTTTATTGTTAAGAGAATAGAGGTTGTTTAAGAGGGATGAATTGTAAAAAGTAATATGCAGGAGTTAAGCTGCATTAGTCTCGAGAAATATAATTCGATAGTGGTGGCTAGAACGATAAACAGTGTTTGGACAGGGAGTCCATATTGGATATGAACGACCTGTACTCCCCATTCGTCTATTAAGAATAAATAAAATCCTTTCAAAATCTGTTTTAAAGGGCAGTTATTTTCTTTTGCCTCACTTAAGTTACCTGCAAGAAAAAGACAATCTCCTGAATCCTTGTTTAAAAGGTTTTTAATATGAAGCAGATAATTTTTTGCAACATTTCCCAAATTTTCATTATCAAATTAGCTGAGGCTTCTCAGCGATGATTATTTCACAACAATATCTCCATTTTTTTTTTTGTTTCGTACTCTTTCACTAACCCTCTTTGGAGATAAATCATTTCATTTATATGGGCCTTAGTTTTCACAACTATAATAGTTGGAAGTGTGACTAGGTGACCTCTATGTAGTCTTCCAATTCTAAAATGTTCCATTAATTTGGATTCTTACAATAATTGCCATTGCAATATATGCATGCTGCCACCAAGTAGCAGTAGAGAGTACTAGTTCCTTTTTTAACCCTAGTGGGGAGTGCATTTTGACCTCAGACTTATCTGTGAAGAGTACAACCTGTTAATATAACTATAAAATAACAAAATAATATGGTAGTATTCCCTGTAAAGCAGAAGCTTTACACTGTGTCTATGAATCGTATCAGAATCACCTGTAGGTTTTTAAACATAGAGGAAATCCAGATCCCACGGAATGAGGATTTTCAGAGACGGGACTTGGGTTTCTGGATTTTTGGGCTCCCATCATTTGTATATTTTATTTTATTTTATTTTTTGCCTATGTACAACACTTGTCACATCCTCTTTTTTTAAATTGATTTGTGTGTGTGTGTGTGTGTGTGTCACATCCTCTTGAATCTTTAGCTATTTCTGTTTGTTTTAAAAGTTTCAAATATTCCATAATCTTCACCTACTTTTCATAAGGCGTTATCTGTTATGTTTATTCATTCTTGTGCTTCTCCTGGTTAAAACTTCTTTTTTTCTTTTTTTGGGGGGCCCTGCCTCATGGCTTGCAGGATCTTAGTTCTCTGACCAGGGACTGAACCCCAGGCCCCCAGCAGTGAAAGCGCCAAGTCCTAACCACTGGACCACCAGGGAATTCCCAAGACTTCTTTTTTAAATGACTTTTTTTCCCACTGTAATTCATTCCTGGGATCAGTTTCATGTGGGAACATTAAACCAACCTTGAATTACTAGAATAAAGCCACTTTGATCGTGATATATTACTGTTTTACATACCATGGATAGAATTTGTGCTTTTGTTTACAAATTTTGCATGCATGTTCAAAAGAGAAACTGGCCTATGATTCTCTTCTTGTAATATTCTTTTTACTTTTGATCTGAAGCTTATGTTGGCCTTATAAATATTTTGAGCAATATATACTTTTCTGTTTCCTGGAAGATTTTTATGTAAGATTACCAATATTTCTTCCCTAAATATTTGGAAGAATTTACTTGGAAAGCCATTTATCCCTGGAAATCATTTTCTGTAAAGGTACTTAATTATACAAACAACTTTTTGAGTAGATATAGATTTTTTTAGATATTTCTTTTCTTGGGTTAGTCTTGTTAGGTTGCATGTTTTAAGAATTTGTACTTTTGGATGAATTTTCAAATTTATAAATATAAAATTATAATTTTAACAGCTTTATTGGGATGTAATTTACATACCATAATTTAACCCTTTAATGTATACAATTCAGTGGTTCTTAGTGTAAGCACTAAAAGACGTGTGTAAACATCACAACAATCCAACTTTGGATTTCTGTCCCCCCACAAAGAAACCCATTACACATTAACAATGTTTTTTCATTCTCTCAACCCTCTCAGCTCTAGGCAACCACTAATCTCCTTTCTGTCTCTACAGATTTGCTATTATGGGCATTTCATATAAATGGGACCATACAATATGTGATCTTTTGAGAGTGGCTGCTTTTCTTTACATAATGCTTTCATGGTTTATCCATGTTGTAACATGGATCAATATTTCATTCCTTTTTATAGCTGAATGCTATTCTATTGTACGGATATTCCACATTTTGTTTATTCATTTGTCAGATTGACATTTGAATTTTTTCCACCTTTTGTTTTTAGAAATATGCTTCTACAAATATTCACGCACAAGCTGACATAAGTTTTTATTTCTCTTAGGTATAGATTTAGTGGTGGAACTGCTGGGTCATAGGGTAACTCTATGTTTCACACCTGTAGGAACTGTCAAGCTGTTCTGTAAAATGGCCGCACATTATGTAAAATGGCTCAGACTGTATTTTCTATCCAAAGGTATCCAAAGCTACTTTAGATGCAAAATGTTTAAAGTTGACCTTTGCTGCTACCAAAATCGTACCCACTGTGGGCAGTCTGCAAGATGGTATCTTAGGTTTCTGAGGAAGAAATTAGAATACACAAAGGGGGAAATAAGTTACAATTGCACAATGTAAAATTTCATATTTAATTTTATGGGAAAAGCAATA
>NC_041225.1:90972996-90974730 GCF_002837175.3 Physeter macrocephalus | reverse complement strand
TGTTCATGTTTCAGTGCAGTTCAAATATCAGGTATAAAGAACCCCCCAGTAAGGAAAAGAATCCTATATCTCTTGCCAGAATGTGGTCAGCTCTGGGGTGCTTTTGCTAGCTGAAAGACACTTTTATTGTTAAGAGAATAGAGGTTGTTTAAGAGGGATGAGAGGCAAAATCTTTTAAGTACTTGTTTGTGTTAAAAACAGTGCTAGGCTATCTCATACTCTATAAAAGTGAAGGCTCACCATTTTACATATGTGAAAAGCGAAGTTAAAAGTGTTTTAGTAACTTACTAAAAGGCACGCAACCACTAAATTCAAGCAAGAATTCAATCCCAAATCTGTCACACTGAAGTTTGAGCTAATATTGAGATTAAGAAAAATAGCTCTAAATTAAAAGTTCAGAGATATTTTTTTTGTTTCGTACTCTTTCACTAACCCTCTTTGGAGATAAATCATTTCCTTTATATGGGCCTTAGTTTTCACAACTATAATAGTTGGAAGTGTGACTAGGTGACCTCTATGTAGTCTTCCAATTCTAAAATGTTCCATTAATTTGGATTCCTACAATAATTGCCATTGCAATATATGCATGCTGCCACCAAGTAGCAGTAGAGAGTACTAGTTCCTTTTTTAACCCTAGTGGGGGGTGCATTTTGACCTCAGACTTATCTGTGAAGAGTACAACCTGTTAATATAACTATAAAATAACAAAATAATATGGTAGTATTCCCTGTAAAGCAGAAGCTTTACACTGTGTCTATGAATCGTATCAGAATCACCTGTAGGTTTTTAAACATAGAGGAAATCCAGATCCCACGGAAAGAGGATTTTCAGAGATGGGACTTGGGTTTCTGGATTTTTGGGCTCCCATCATTTGTATATTTTATTTTATTTTATTTTTTGCCTATGTACAAAATTTGTCACATCCTCTTTTTTTTTAATTGATTTTTGTGTGTGTGTGTATGAGCAAACAACTCAGAAGAACCACAGCTGGCTACTAGACAAATGAAGAGGGGCCAACTTCTTTAGGAAATGCAGATTAAAATCATGGGATTTTCTTCCCCTCTGATGGGCAGAAATTCTAAAGCCTGATAACATCTGGTGTAGATGAGGGAACAAACACACTTTGCGTATGTTAACTATAGTAAATGTGTTCAATTTTGGAGCGAGGTTTGCAGCATCCATCAAAGTTCAAAACTCTCTTGCTCTCTGACCAAAGACTTTTACTTCTAGGCACCTGCCCTCTGCCAGTACTCTGCCTTGCACCGAAGTGTGCATCAAATCAGGCACCTGCAAGTCCAATGAGGGATACTTACGTAATGGGGAAACTCTAGAGACAACCCGGATGTCTTGCAGGAGGGGGGTCTGATGAAGGAAATTAGGATCCATCCGTGGTAGGGAGTAACGTGTGTGTGGGAAACTCGTCAAAGGGTTAACCTGCCTTCCACCTGAGCTCAGATTAAGCAGGATGCACACCAGCAGACGTCAGGTCAGAAAATATTTTCTCATTCACAGGGTGGGATGGCTCACTCCGCCGCCCACTTCAGCTATTACTCACTGTGGAGTGAAGGGCCTGACTGCCCAGAGGGCATTCATGAAACACTCGTGGGCTCTCAGAAGGAAGCCAGAAGCAGACGGGGACAGTCACGCTGGAGCCGCTCTACGCCCACAGCCTCAGTGAGTCATGGAGGGGAAGGACCACTGCACGCCCTTGCTGGCTCCTGCCCTGCCATCAGA
>NC_041225.1:90967561-90972496 GCF_002837175.3 Physeter macrocephalus | reverse complement strand
CTGTCTTTCCCTCTGCCAGTGGCTTGATATGCTGATGGATCATATGTTAACGTTATATTTTATTAACATGTATGTTTGAAATATTTCATCTGTCCTTTTGCACTAACTTTTTCAGGTGAACAATGAACTGACTTCTAGATATTTACTAATTTTTGTGACTATTGCGAATGGGATCTTTCCTTGTTTTTTATTGTTATTTCTGGCTTATGGGAAAGTAACTGACTTTTACATATGTAGACACAACTGATCACAATTCTGAACATGATCATTTCTAGTTTTTCCACTGATTCCTGCATTTGGAAAAAAAACAATCATTATCATCTGTGATTTTTGTTGTTTCCTTAGTAAAGCCTCTGGAACAAGCCCCTGCCGACTTTCCGCATGTTCTCGTCCTGCCCGATCCACTTCCCCGCTGTACCTGACACCAAGCTGTCTGCGCTGCTGTAAAACACTGTCTGTTCACAGGGTTCTGATGACAATAAAAGGTATTCATATCTGTAAAGTGCCAAGGGCTCTGCCTACTTTATTTTATTTTGGGGTTGTCACTAGACACATCACATGCTTCCTTCCCTCTCTTTCCCAAGGCCTGCACGCCACGTGAAAGGGAGAAAGGGTGACCTCATATCTGGATATGGATTTTGTCACTTCAAGAGCTTTATCATATTAAAATTAATATCTAATACATATTAAACACTATGTGTCAGGAACATCCTAGGTGCGTTCCATAAGAACCACAAATAATACTGACAGCTAACCATTAAGGAAATAATTAAACGTTAAGGCATAACCATTAAGGCTGTTTTAATTTTAGCCCACCGGACATATAAGGGGTATAAGTTCTAGTAGCATTAAAAAAAAGAAAGACTTACCAATTCTAAGAGTAGTTTTTCCTTTTCGACCACTTCCCAAAATCATAGTTCTCTTTTTCTGTCTAGCAGCTTTGGATGGTTCCTTCACCGATGGAGAAGTTATCCACTGGTACTGAGAGAGAAATGATAAATATGCCACTTAAGTTACAGGTAATCGAGGAGGGTTTGATCTTCATTGCAAATTAAGATATTTTAAGTTAATAAAAGGTCTTCAATCTGCATTTCTGGGAAGCTAAATTAAAGCATCACACAACATTTTCAAACACAGAAAAGCCATTTCATTTGAATAAAAACTTAGTTTTAAGATGGCAGAAAGTACCTTGATAATTTTCTTTGAAGAAGGAAAGAAAAACAAGCCGTTAAAGAGAAATTCTTCCGTGAGAATTAAAACATGTTATATACCTCTGACGTGGCACTCCTTCCATTCTGCAGACCTTTTTTCCTAACTGCTTTCATCACAGAATGATTTAAAGTAAAACAAATTGAAATTAGCGTAATTATTTCCCAAGGAGTGGCTATTTCCATTGAAAACCAAAAGCCAACTAATTATTGCTTTTCCCATAAAATTAAATATGAAATCTACATTATGCAATTGTACACTTATTTCCCCCTTTGTGTATTCTAGTTTCTTCCTCAGAAACCTAAGATGCCATACTGCAGACTGCCCACAGTGGCTACGATGTTGGCAGCAGCAAAGGTCAGCTTTAAACATTTTGCATCTAAAGTGGCTTTGGATACCTTTCGATAGAAAGTACAGTCTGAGCACTGTCCAGACACTTAGATACCTAAAGGGCATCTAACATAGCAATATTCCCTCAAAAGCTGCTCCTCCCATCAGCCCCCTTCTTCTAAGTGATACCACCCAGTTGCACACATAATCATCAACGACTTGTCTCCGTGTTACTATCTCCTTCATACCCCACATCTAATCTATTGGCAAGCCTTGTTAGCTATACCCTCAAAACACAACCTGAATTCAACCGCTTTTCACTTGCTCCAAACTTCCAACCTAAGCTAAGCCAGAAACATCTCTTATTTGGACCACTGTGATAGTCTCCCAACTAGTCTCCCTGTTTCTCTTCTTTATCCCCCCAAGTCCATTCTCTGTACCAGGTCACCTTATGCACATACGATTTGGATCAAGCCTTTTTCCAGTTCAATACCCACTACTCATTTAGAATAATCCAAATCTTTACTCTGGCCTTCAAGACGTTATAACATCAGACCCCTGGCTAGCACCCTGACCTCATGTCATACCACACCCTTCTTCACCCAATACTCTGGCCATGTTGGCCTCCTTGCTTTTCCTTAAATACTCCACCCACCTACATGCCTGCATACTCACTGCCTCCTTGTCCTGGAATGTGCTTACCCCAGATCTTCCATGGCTTGCTCCTCTCTTCATTCAGGTCTCCGTGCAAATGCCACTTCTCCAGTGAAGCTGTCCCCTAACAAACCTATCCAATGGAGTCCTACCTGCCCCCACTCACTCTCCTTACATTAAGATATTTATGCACTTCCTACTATCTAAAATTATATTACTTATCTGTTTATTCATGTCTATCTGAACTCCTTCACTAGAATGTAAGCTCCACGAGGGCAAGACTTTTGTCTGTCTGGTTCACTGCTTTAGCCCTAGTGCCTAAACCTGTATCTGGCACACAGAAGATATTTAAAAAACTACCTGTGAATCTGACACATGAATAAAGTACTCCTTGCAAGAATTCAGAGGTTGCACAGGAAAGAAATAATGCTCTTGGTGGAAGCAGACTGTGTCTGGCACACAGAAGATATTTTAAAAATTACCTGTGAATCTGACACATGAATAAGGTACTCCTTGCAAGAATTCAGAGGTTGCACAGGAAAGAAATAATGCTCTTGGTGGAAGCAGGCTTAGTATCTAGGGTCACCTCTATTCAGAGTAGAGATAAGAAGAATTTACAAGTATAAATCACTTTAATTAGTACATCATCTGCTAAAAACATAAGGGAAGTGCAACACTAGAAAAGTACAGTTGAAGCTTGAACAACATGGGTTTGTACCTCGCGGGTCCATTGACACAAGGATGTTTTTTCAATAAATATGTACTATCGTCCTACACGATCCAAGGTTGGTTGAATCCACAGATGCGGAACCACTGACTATAAACTTATACCCAGATTTTCAACTGCGTAGGGGTCGGCACCCCTAACCCCATGTTGTTCAAGGGCCAACTGTATATGATGAGGAAAGTTGAACACATTAAGTTTTAAAAACTGACAATACGTGAACAAATTCTTTTTGTTTTGCTATGTGTTAATCAATTTTTTCATTTTCTCACGTGTGGAAGAGACCTGCACAAGACAAGTCACGGCAGGTGTGTAATTTGGGTTATGGAAAAACAACAGAAACGTATACGCACACACATAATGCATAATCCAATTTAAAAACCTCTTCTTGGATGTGCAATGATAACCTTGGCTTTAGTACCAATAAATCACCCAGCACATTTCACAATTACTGAACTGTATAACTGTATACAGAAGAATAACTGTAGATAACCTAGGAGCAAAAAGCATCACAAAATGAATCTCAGTTCATAATTAGCAAGGGCAGCAGTGGCATGTAAACCTCACGAGCAAAAATTGGTGGAGCTCAGAGATGCACTGCATTCTTTTGATCATGATCTTCAGCTCTAAATCACACTTGAAATTACTTAAAAGGGGAAAACAAAATAGAAGAAATGTAATAAGTGTTAGTTTTAGAGCAAACAAGACAAGTCTAAGAGGATACAAATAATAACAAATTCAAACAATGTGTGAATAGACAATACATACTAAAAACCTATCATGAAAGCATGATGGTCAACAACTCTCTCCATAAAAAGTCAGACAAAAACCAGAAAAACTGATCAAGAATTCTAGTAGTTCTGGGGCTGAACAACCCACTCCTTTAAACCAAAGGGATCATCACCAAAGCACAGGTATTTGAAAATATTACATGAAAGGAAACTATGGTGAGTCTTTTTTTTAAGTGTTGTGTGGACCATCACATTAAAGTAACTGGAGTCTTTCAACACCCTCATGACACACAGAAATAGCAAGTCAGACATACGGATCTGACAGGATATGATACAAGCCTTACAAGCTCTCACTACAGAAGAATGGACACACGCTATAATTCACCAAATAGCCAAATTAATACAAACAGCCAGTAAACCTCACCAGTAAATCAAATACATACAAAGTGAAACAAAATGTGTTTATTCTCCTATCAGATTAAGCCGAGATTCTGTAAGAAGAGCCTTTAAATAATGTCTATACCCTTTTGATCCAACCACTCTCTTTCTAAGAATTGAACCAAAAGAAATAGTCAGAGATATAGGTAAGGATATATATCAGAGTACTATGTGTAAGTGAAAAACTCGACAAAGCCTATATACAAGAATGGATAAGCTATGTGCACTGTGGCATACTCATATAATGGAATACTGAACAATCACAAAAAATGATGCAGGAGATGAAAATTTACTGACTTGCTAAAATGCACATACTAAATTAACTGAAAAAATTTATAAAATCTGGAGTAATCCTACTTGCACAGAAAATGGAGAGGTACTCACTTTTGTAGTTTTACATTTTTTTACAGGAGCTACAAGCCAGCCTGGTGGCGCAGTGGTTGCGCGTCCGCCTGCCAATGCAGGGGAAGCGGTTTCGCGACCCGGTCTGGGAGGATCCCACATGCCATGGAGCAGCTGGGCTCGTGAGCCATGGCCGCTAGGCCTGCGCGTCCGGAGCCTGTGCTCGGCAACGGGAGAGGCCACAACAGAGGATCACAACAGTATCATGCCAAAAGCTAAGCATATACATATTAAAAATTCAATAGTTTCAGTTTTAGAATTTACCTCCAAGCCACAAATCCTCACTAAGAGATTCCGCAAAAGCACTTGCACCCAGGTCACCAATGAGCGTGTTGTAGTTCAGAGTGATGCACCTCCAACCAGCCATACAGTCAAGATCAGATCTCCTGGAAGGAAGTCTCTCAGCCCAGGTTTCTTCATGCCTTCTGGTAGTCTGATACTTCAAAG
>NC_041225.1:90964527-90966065 GCF_002837175.3 Physeter macrocephalus | reverse complement strand
TTTATATTCATAAAATAAATTTTGGTAATAGGGAACACTGACTTTAAATGAAGAAAGTCTTATTACATCCTTGAAAAAATAAAGGACTCAAAGCACCTTTGACACTCTAAAACGAAAATCATTAGTGTCATTTTTCTATTAATAATAACTTCTAAAAGCTCCAAGCAAAAATAACAGCAGTCACTTACAAATTAGTGATTGCTAATAACAGCAATCGATTACAAACTGTTTATACAAATTACTTCATTTAAACCTCATAATGAGGCACAGAGGTTAAGTGATTGGTTCACGGTCACTAGCTATGAAATGGGAGAAAGGGAATTGGAACCTAGGCCATTTGGCTTCGGCACCCACGTTCTTGACTGTTTTCAATCCCAGGGGTCAATGGACTTGCCCTGTATAGGATCAAGGAATTTTTCAATTCTTATAATCTAAATTTTAACATTTCCAGCTTTGTGGGCTATACAGTTTCTGTTGCAACTACTCAACCCCACTGGCATAGGGTGAAAGTAGCCATAGCTTCCATGTAAAAAATGGGTGCAGCTATGTTCCAAAAACCTTTCTAAACAACGGATTCGACTATGTTCCAAAAACACTTTCCTTACCAGGCGACGGGCTGGATCTGGCCCACCAGCCATAGTTTGCCTATCCCTGATCTGCACCATCAAACTCTTAAAAAGGCTTCATGTCAAATTATTCAATAACTTTAGGCCTGAATACAGTCATTATAACCACTGTAAAGTTGTTAAGGCATTATTTTAAAAACTATATTTACAAATTGCTGATGTAGTGATTTTTATTAGCTTATAAACTACAGCAGCTAATAAACACTTGATTCATTTAAGTCTTGAAGACTATAATGGCATAATTTTTTCACACTATCACAATCAACGTTTTCAGTAAATAAAAATACATAAAAATATTACTATGTACTATATATTAAATCTCTTATTTCTAAAATTAAGTGGACTATCTTTACAAAATGGTAGAATCCCAAACTGAAAACTGGTCATATTCTTTCCACAAAATGAAAGCTGCACTCACATGTATCAAAAGACAAAAATTAACTGCCATCTGTATCAATATATTAATGTGCTTCCATCACATATGTTTTCATGAAAGTTCAAACATAAAAAAATCACCTTTAAGATCTTGGCCATGTGATCTGCTCCCTGCCATGTCAGATTACACCCCATGAAGTTTACTGCCTTCAGAGTGAGAGAGTTCTTTACACCTTGCCAAATAACTAAAAGGGAAAAAAAAACACACACACACAATAAGATGAAGAGCCTATACATTTGTCAATCTTGACTTATTTGCTTTTCTTGAGTCAATTCGAGGTTTATAGCCACATTCTTAAAATCATTAACTACAGTCTTCCCAAACAGGTAATTGATGAACAGATGCATTCGAAAACTTGTCAGTAACAAAGTGTTATTCCAGTTAACAGCAGCAGTTTAATTCTATTTAGGCACTAAAACTGAATACACTCAATACTGCAAACTTTATTCCCAACCACTCAGTAAAATACTACATAC
>NC_041225.1:90956670-90963436 GCF_002837175.3 Physeter macrocephalus | reverse complement strand
CCGGTCCGGGAAGATCCCACATGCCACGGAGCGGCTGGGCCCGCGAGCCACGGCCACTGAGCCTACGTGTCCGGAGCCTGCGCTCCGCAACGGGAGAGGCCGCAACGGTGAGAGGCCCGCATGCCGAAAAATAAACCAAACAAGAAAACAAACAAAAAATACAGACAAACACAAAAACAGAAAATACACAAAATGTGTGGTTTGTGGCTTAACAGAAACTTAAGTAAAATTAGTTCTGACAGTATCCAGCATGACAAACTTCCACGGTACAAAAGAGAATGGACCAAGCTTTGAGCAGGCACAGGAGACAATCCAGGCAAAACATAACCTTTATGCACAGAGGTTCCTATGGAGGCAAAAAGTTATATCTAAGTGACGGGTTCATGATAACCCTGAGGTACAATGTAGAAAGATGAGACCATGCAGAGTTGGAGTACAAGATGCATTAACTGCACAGGGAGCATCTGTGCAAAGACACTCAAGGCTGACACCTGCTGGGCACAGTAAATACTGCAGGTGGCGATGACTTCAAGGCCAGGGGTCCAACTGTGAGAACAGACAGAAAGGAAAATAGAGATGCTGGCCTAAGCAAGCCTGGGAGAGAGCATGGACTGTACCCCACAGGTGATGAGGCCTGGGGCTACCACTGGCTGAGTAAGGGTGTCTCCGCTGACTAGAAAAAGGCACCCCTCTGCTGAAGGACTGATTAGATAAAACGGAGTGATCACAAAAAGCGCCCCTTCCTCAGGGTCAAAGAGCCCCACGAGGCTTAGCAGAGCACAGTTCAGACTACACGCCTCTGTGCAGAGCACATGCTGGGCGGCTAGTATGCACTAACTCTGTGTGGGCAAGCCATTAGCGGCATAATTTTAGGCGTATCTTTTTACGTTAGAAGATCACTTCACCTGAGTAAGCAGATGAACTTAGAGGAACTGAGCCCAGGGGCCGCGAAACCTCCCAGGAGCTTCTGCCATAGTCCGGGCAAAATGTAATATGGATGAAGAAGCAAATTTAGGAGGAGGCCAAAATCCACAAGCTAGACCCACTGGATGAAAAACATAAAGTTCAGTGAAGGAACTCAGAAGAGAAGGGGCTCTGAAATAAACTTTTCTGACATTCAATGTAAAATAGTAGGCAAAATTAAGTACCGTGGCCTTTCAGGTCCCTTCCAGCTTTAATTTCTTTTGATTTCTAACTGATTACTCTGCTTGAGTAAAGTCCCTTCAGAGGTACAGAACAGTTCCTACACCTGAATGGGATGCAAAGAATAATCTGACTTCTCTTCACCAGGGGATGAGTTGAACTGTCCTTGCAGAAGAGATAACAGATGGTATCTGTTATCTGGGTGCGAACAGAAGTTTTCTGTGATCTGGGTGTGAACCCCAGATCCTAGAAAAGGGCCAGGCACACGACAAGCATTCCGCTTTTTGAAAACAAATGAACCATCATTTCCTCTCCTAAATCTTCACACCCTTCCTCTGCTGGCTACTTTCTCTCAGCTTAGAAACATCCTCAAATAGACTCACTTAAAAAACTCTCAGACCTATGATGCTTTGTATCATCTTGTGGGTAACCTAAGTATCTCCCATGCCTTCAAACACCCGTCCTCGCAAAAAAGCCCTGATCTGAACCTTGGGCCCAGACCCGTCTACGAGGGCCCTCTAAAGCACTGAAGATGGAGTAAGATCCTCTCCCCACCCCCAATCCCTTCCTACTGAGCTCTGTATCTCACAAAAAGATGCAGCTGTAAACTGTCACCCACGTTTGCTGCCCTTCCTTTTCCAGCTGGTCACCAGGCCCTACCCATTCTCTCTCGGATCTCCAAAATCCAGTCCAACCTTTTATAACTTAAGTGGGTCCCTTAGGTTACAATTCACCCTGCACCCAATCAACTGCCTTCCACATGGACGTCCGAGTGAGTTCTAAACCAGAAGTCCATCTCATTGTTCTTTAGGGTTTCCCACAGCCTTCAGGATAAAGATCCAAACTTCTGACAGGACAAACAAGGCCCCTTTCTGTTCCTGCCCACTAGGTTTCCAGTATCAACTCTCATTTCTTTCCCAAGCCCTGAGTTCCAGTCCTGTACATTAGTTTTGCCGTATTTTCTTATATTTCTCAACCTCTGGCACACTGCTCCCTCCTGCCACACCCCAGGAGGTTCTACTCTCCTTAGAAAGGATGGCACCTCCTCCAAGAAGCCTAACCTGAACTTTCCCTTTTAGAATTCTGTGCTCTGCAAAGGGGAATGGTGGGGTGGAAGGATAAATTAGGAGTTTGGGATTAACACATACACACGGTTATATATAAAACAGGTAATCAACAAGGGCCTACTGCATAGCAGAGGGAACTCTACTCCATATCCTGTAATAACCTGCATGGGAAAAGAATCTGAAAAAGAATGGATGTATGTATAACTGAATAACTTTGCTGTACACCTAAAACTAACACAATATTGTAAATCAACTACACTCCAATGTAAAATAAAAATTAAATTAAAAAACAAAATGATTCCGTGCTCTGCAACGCCAGAACTCACTTCTGCCAGAGCACTGACTACTATGCTTGTGTCTACCTGCTGCTGCCCAGTAGAAGGGGAGATTACCTAGGGCACAAGCATCGTCTCCAGCGGCCCTTGGTTCTGACAACTCATTCAAGTGCCAGGATACTTTACACACATAACCTGCTTAATTAATTCTAAGAACCCGCAGAAAGAGTGGCTTTTAATGTCATTTTACAAGCATGGGGATTGCAGTTCAAAAGTAACCTGCCCATGCCACAGAGAGCATAAGCCCTGGAATTCAAACCCTAAGCTGCCTTCACACTGGTGCTCTTTCCACTATATGATACGACTATTGAAAAAAAGATTGTTTTTTCCTAAAGCCCTGTTTTAATGGAAAGGAAATGAAGCTGGGATATATCCATTTCCTAATCGCTTTGGTCTGTACCAGGCAAAGTCATTCAACAGACCAGGTAACATCTGTGGAACAATTAACGATGCTCCAAACTGTGCTAAGTGTTCTGCATTGTAGATAGAGCCTACAAGCATGAACACAGTGCATCCTTGTAACTGCCACAAAGACTGGGCCCTGTTAAGCCCATGCTACAGATGAGAACACTGAGACCTAGAAGCCTTAAGGCACTCGGCCGGGGTCACCGAGCTGGCAGGAGTCCTAGGCCGCACGCCCCGTCTAGTGCACGCACACCTGGGCAGTGGGCACCGGTTCGAGTGCCCACCCTCCACCTTGCACCATCGAAAACCCCGCTTCGCAGCGCCCACACCAAGAGCCCCTGGAAGCGGGAACTACAAACCTGTCTCGCCAAGCCGTGGCTCGAAGAAGCTCTGCATACAGATCAGGGGCAGAGGGTGCTCAGGAGCGGCGCCCAGTCCACCCCGCGGAGGCGGTCGGCTTTAAGTCCAGCAGGCCCTCCCGCAGGCAAGCGCGCACGGTGGGCAGACGCAGCGAGTCCTGCAGCGCGCACAGGTCCTCACAGCGCGAGAAGATGTCGGCCGCGCAGTTCCGGCGCAGCTTCACCGAGTGATCGTGGCCCGAGCGCGGCCTCGGGGACGCTGGCTGCGGACACGATGCCCACACCCGCCTGGGGGCCCCGGCTCGCCTCCCGGCCCTTCGGGTGCCCACTGCCCGGCGGCTGCGGCCCCGCAGCGTGCGCAGGACCCGCGTCGCAGCCAGACGACGCAGGGCCACGGGCCGAAGCTACGCCAGCCCCTCCATGCCGCGGCGCATCGCCGGCCCTTGGCGCCAGCCTCATCGCCCTCCGCGCGCGGGGCTGCGTTCAGACCGGCAGGCGGCCCCGTGGGGGCGGGGCTCGAGGACGTCTGCCCGCTCGCCGTGCGTACGCACACAGCCCCGCCTCCCATGGGGACCTGGCCTGAGGAGCAGGGGCGTGAGCTTCGAGACTAGGGCGGCCCCAAAGGTGGGAGGTGTGGAGAATTTGGGGTTTCCCAAAAGCGTTTGCTGACTAAACCAAACAAAAGTGAGACACATGGTTGTATCAACGCATTTTAAAAGTAGTAAAACTCCCCATAAGTGTCTGTGCTCGCCCCGCCCAGGAGACAGCGTGCACTCCGTGAGGGACACATGAAAGGCTGAGGGAACGTCTGCCTGTGGTCCCTTACCTGGTGCACGAGTGTGTGCATTCCAGGCATATTGGACTAGAGCCCACACGTTTGACCTCATTTTACCTCAATTACCTATTTAAGGGCCTTATCTCCAAATACAGTCATATTAGGAGGTATTGGGGGTTAAGACTTCCACATATTAACTTGAGCAGGACACAGTTCAGCTGATACTAGAAGGTGAGAGTACTTTAAGCAAGTAAGTAAATATTTTTTAAAGTGAGCTGCTTAAAGATATGAATTTACTCAAGAAGAACAAGAAGAAATTACATTAACACTGTACGTTATACAAAGATATTAAATTAATCATCATAACATCCCGTGAGATCCGCATTAAATTAGACTAAACAAGATGAAGCAACTTATCCTGAATTGTATAGTTAGTACTTTCCAGAATTTAAACCGGGTATTTTCCCAGTTCCATTCTACAGTATATTTTCATTTCATTATTTGAAATGAATTTTGAGACTTCATTTTGCTTAGTTTCTGAAGTTATATGGGGATAGAATGGAGTTGGATATTTTCAGTGACAGTCACACATGGGGAAGGAAATTAGGTCCAAAAGCTTCCACGATGTTTCCATGGAGAACGCTAACAACAGAACCAGAAACACCGTTATCCTTTTGGTTCAATCTTCTTTCGTAACACACTACAAGAATTAATTTTAAGAAGCCCAATGGGGCTTCCCTGGTGGTGCAGTGGTTAAGAATCCGCCTGCCAATGCAGGGGACACGGGTTCGAGCCCTGGTCCGGGAAGGTCCCACATGCCGCGGAGCAAGTAAGCCCGTGCGCGTCAACTACTGAGCCTGTGCTCTAGAGCCCGCGAGCCACAACTATTGAGCCCGTGTGCCACAACTACTGAAGCCCGCATGCCTAAAGCCCATGCTCCGCAACAAGAGAAGCCACCACAGTGAGAAGCCCACACACTGCAACCAAGAGTAGTCTGTTTCCATGGAGAATGCTAACAACAGAACCAGAAACACCGTTATCCTCTTGGTTCAGTCATCTTTCGTAACACACTACAATAATTAATTTTAAGAAGCCCAATGTTTTCCAACCTTCCACCAATGGGCTCTGTGGGGTCCTCTAGTAATATCTAAGAGACTTCTTACTTTCACATTCCTAGCCACTTAAGACCACGAGTTCTGATTGTTCTTTGTGAGAAAATCAAGTGACAATCATAGCTCGTCATTTAGGATGGTTTCTTCAGGGCCCAGACAAAACCTAATACACAGTAACAATCATTGTTAATTGCATCTTTGACAAGGATTAGTCGGGTATCAAAGAGGTGTATAAATTGGGAGAAATTATGAATCAACGAGAAACATAGGCCACAGATATTTAATTAATGCTCAATTATTTATGAGTTTAACTTTGGTTAAGCTAATTTTCCTTCCTCTAGACAATTTCCAATTCATCTCCACAAAGAGACCAGAATAATCACCTTCCAATACAAGATTTATTCTATTCCTTAAATTAAGAGCCTACAGTGACTTCTACATTCACTCCACGAAGTTTTGCTATGAGAGAAAAGGAGCCATTACATTTTGTCTTGAATTAGATATGCCACCATACTTGACTTAGCTCATCTTACTGGAAGCACTCTGAGGGCAGATCCTACAGTCCTGTCTTACATCCTCTACAGAATCAAGCCAAGGGAATCACACATAGTTACAGCTGGAAAAACACTTGTTCTGGGTTGATATTTTTAGCCTTTACCACCAAGACTTTATCACCAAGACCTATCTTTACAGTCTCTAAACAGAAGACCTTCTTGCCTTCCGTTTTCATATTGACTAGGAATGTAAAGGGAAGAACTGAGAAGTAGCCTTAGTCGGCTAGCAGCCAGCCCAGATAAATCATCTGTGGAGATATTGTTTCTTTCAAAAGATAGAAACATAAGAGGAAGTCCTAGAGTTTGTAACAACTGTGCAAAATAAAATTCCATGAAAACCTAGAAATCCAGATGCAGATCAGTAACATATTGGTTAAATAAGCTGTTATGTTCTTGCAATGGCAAGTGTACAGACATTAAGAAGAACGAGATACTCTTTTCTATGAGATTCTCTTTTCACTGAACTCATCAGTGCTGCAAATACAGTGTTACATAATAGTTTTTCTTTAACATTATATCAGGCATCTTCATCTTGTCCTGCATTTATTGCCAGTGTTACTAAAGTTTATCATTTACCTCTTTCTCTTTTAGACGTATAATTTCTTCTTACTGTGGAAGCATTCACCAATCCCTATTTTCCTATTTCTTTTAAATTAGAAATGAATATTGAATTTTATAAAATATCTTTGGGGGATGGATATTTCAAGTGATTGTATAGTTTTGTTCTCTTTTGACCTTGTTATATGGTAAATTATAATCTGTTATTTTACATTATGTTATTTATTATATATGGTATTATGTTTACTAATTACATTTATTATATCATAATTCCATTATAATGAAGGTAGCATTTTGTTTCAGATAGACGAAACAACCAGTGGAATAGGAAGCATCTTAAAATTAGATGCAAGAGCATAAGGGATTTGAGATCAAAGTAAAATTGACATTTTGGATCAGTAGCAAAACTTATTCAACAAAAGTGGGAAAATATGGCTATCATTAACAAATTCTAGATA
>NC_041225.1:90949338-90955661 GCF_002837175.3 Physeter macrocephalus | reverse complement strand
TGTAAGTGCATGGTTCCTTTCCTTTCATCTGTAATGTGAGTGTCAATATGGGGCCCTGTTCCCAAGCACAGACTTTGGATGTTCCTGTAGTGGTCCCATCACTGACCATCCCCCAAAACTTACAAATGTTGCTTTACTTTCCTGGGAGTTAGAGTCTTAGCTAAGAAATGGAACTTTCCCCCAGGGATGATAGTAGGTTTAAAGGAGTAAATATGTAAGTGACTTAGCACGGTGCCTAGTACAAGAGAGATCAATATAAGTACTTATCAATTTTTTAAAGAGACAGATGAAAGAAATAAAATGTGGTGATTTCAATCTATTGATATATATTCTTGACATTAAACTGCGTTTTCATTCATTGGATGACCTAACTTGCTCATGCTTTTTCTTACTCTAGTGAACCTGGGTAGCTACAATCATACTTTAAAATTTTTGCTTTTATATTTACAAGTAAATTTGACCTGTAAATTTCTTTTTCCTTACAGTCCTAATCTATTTTCAGCATTAGGATTATATAGACTTCATAAGATGAATAAAGGAGCATTATTCCTTTGCTACTCTCTAGAAGTTTTTCTTTATCAATACTGATGTTATCTGTTTAAGAGTAGTTTGATAGAATTCCCCACCCAAATGATCTGTGTGGGTCTGGTATTTTCTTGGTGAAAAATTGTAAACTACTGACTTTATTTCTTTACTGGTGAAAGAGTTCCAGCTATGTGTTTCCTCTTGTGGCAGCTTTGGTAAACTTTAGGAGCTAGGAAATTGTCCACTTTACAGAAATGTTCAAATTTACTGGCATTTCATACATTCTCTGTTTGTACTCTCTGCTATAACATTGTCCTGATTCTTTCTGTGTATTATTTACTTTTGTTTTTGTTTTGCTTAATCAAAGTGTGTTTTTAAAATCTTTTCAAAGAATATTCTTTTGACTTACTAAATCACCTCAATTTTATACTTTTTTCTGTTTTATTAAGTTCTGCTCATACCTTTATTATCTATTTTATATATGTTCTCAGGGCTTATTGTTTTGCTCTTCTGAGGTCAGTTAAAACACTTGGTTATTAATTTTAAGACATCTTTTTAGTTATAAATAGTTGAACTTTTTGAAGATTCCAGCTTAGTTGTAAGTATCTAAGGGTCAGCACGTCCACATTGTTGCTGGCCGAAGCCTTAGTGCACCCTATAGCAATGTATATATTGACATTTTTCCCCCTCGGACTTCCTGTGTTTTGCTACTTCTGACTTTTCTTTGGAGAGAAGCCCTGTGAAATAGCCTTTAGTTATTTTACAGCCAATAAGTCTTTAAAATATGTGTATTTTTTAAAGATAAATCGACTTATAGAATTAGGCAGAAAATCTGATTTGCCATATTTTTTAAAACAGCATAATTTCACTCTTCTCCATGATTAATCTGCTGTTTTACACAACCTTCCAGGTTTTAGCTTTATCAATGACATGTACTTTAAAAATGTTTTAAAGAGCCTACCCACTCTTTTAAAACATCCTGTTCCTTGTTTCAGTTCTATTATTATGTATATTTTCTGCCTTGCACCTGATAATTCCAACATTGAATGGATGGCCTTGGGAATCTAATTCTGGTATTGATGTTTTTGCTGATTCTCTCCCATTGTAGCTGATTTCTTCATTATTGTGTAAATTTAGATCATGAGCTCACCTTGAGCTAAACTTTATCTGTGGGAACACTATAGGCCTGGGTTGAAGGTCTCCCTCTCCAGAGAGTGTTTAGTTCTGTGTTTGGAATACCACCCATCTGGGAGCATTTTAAGGTACTTTCTTACCTTCTGTTTGCAAGACCACAAATAAATTTGCAACCCAAACACTGTGAACACAGATCTGGGGTTCAGAATTCTCAAGATTTCCTACCTGTTTCCTACCCAGAGCAGAGGCCAAGAGAATTTGGTCTTAGTCTCCCTTTGCCAGCAGATATTTTCTTTTACTGGCACACCCTTTCATTAAAGGTGAAGCTAGGGATAGATAGGCTTAGTTCTAACTTCCCATCTAGTAGGGATGGAGTCTTATCTCCTGCCTCCCATGTGGTCATGGAGAATTTAACAAGAAGTCTCTACCTCAGGGCAGGGGTGTCATTAAACTATAGCCTGTATTCCAAATCCAAACAGCCACCTATTTTTTATGGCCTATGAGCTATGAATAATGTTCACATTTTAACTGGTAATATTTTAAATGGTTACTTAAGTACCTAAATAATATCCTCAATTTTGCCTCTTTGGTCCACAAAGCCTAAAATATTTGCTATTTCGCTCCATAAAAGCAGGATTTCCAGCTTCTGTTCTAAGCTATCAAGATCTTCAATCCACTCTTAATACAGCTAGAACTCTCACACATGTACTCCCCTTCTTTCAGGGGTCCTGGAAATTTCTACTGCACACTTCAAAAATCAGACATGCACTTAAAAATAAGCTGTGTACATTTAACCTAGCATACCTAACCCTTTTCTTTTAGGAGAGTTTTTCAAGTAATCTTGCCCACCATATTCTTCAGAGCTTCATTAATAATGGCAAAAAATGAAAACAACTAAACGTTTAGCAAATGGGAATTGTTCATAACAATTATAGAAGCACATACAGTAGAACATTATAAACTGTTATTGAAACAGTGAGACATAACTAGTTTTATTCCTCGAGAACGATGTTTATTTAGGTCTCTTGTTTAAATAAGTATATTTCTATGTATGTATGTATATAATCATGTATTTATATACACATACATTATTTATTTGATATATTTATATAAATATGTGAAATACATACCTATACACATACCTTTTATTTATATTTGTATACATACACAGGAATATAATTATATATATCATATATTTATATACATTGAACTGAAAACTGGTAGTATACATATATATTGTGTATAAATGTGTGTATATGTGCATGTGTAGAAAAACAGGTTGAGAGATATGTAAGACTGATTTAGACAGGGATCAAGATTTTAAAAGTAGTTATGTGTAGGTAGTGAGATTATGGCCCATTTGATTTAAAATATTGCATATTTTTACATCAATTGTTATGAACAGATTCCTACATAAATAAAATGATAAACAGTTATACATACTTGTATGTGTAATGTATAATTAAAATATATATACTTTTATGTAAGAGTTATATATATATTATTAATATACTTGTCTTGTAATAATACATTATATATTGTGTTATATAGAATACATTAAATATAATGTATTATATCAGATAATAATTATAGATTTATATGTTATGATAGAATTGTTTTATCATGTATTACATGATATATCATATTAATATTGTGAACATATTAAACATATAAATACATTGCATTAGTCATATATTTTGTGTACAATATATGCTATGCAAAAATACATGTTAATATAATACATAATGGTTATACATTAATTTAAACAGTAATATATTACATGTATACACCAACATAATATTTAATATTGGTATATGTATATTAGAGTTAATATATACATAGCTAATGCTCTTTAAAGCCATGTGCTACAAGAAGTAGAATGGGACCGGAAGTAGGGCCAAAGCTAATTCTAAAACTATTAGATTATTTATATTCATTTATATGTCATTTTCCTGGAACTTGCATCTGGCTATGAGACAGCACACACAGCAAAATCACGATAAAGTGCCCAGGAGGACATGGGATCCTTTATTTACTGGGACCTCAAAGGAAACATAGTGCTATTCAGTCCCCCATCAAAGAGCTAAGAGCAAATCTTGAAGCACCCAGTAAAAGCCAATTCAAAAAAAAAGGCTTTTCCACTTAAACTTGAAAAAGTTAAGTTCCCAAGAGACCCTGTACATCAACCACCGAAGCTCATTTGGCAGTAAAAACAATAACATTCAGCGAACAACACGAAATCTAAAACAATAGTTGTTTTCACAAAAAAAAAATCCAGCAGCTAAGTAGTGTCTTTCCTGTTTGAAAGAAGGCGATGGGAAGTGGACAGAAGACCTGATAGGAAAGATAAAAAGAAGAGGAAAAGGAAAATAAAAGTTTCCAGTTTGACAATCAAGCTGTCTTCTGCGTCCCTTTCATCCCAAGACCACCAAGTCAACTTGGAGGCTTTTTCCTCCTTCCCTTTTCGTGAGACTGATCACAACCAGCACTGCAGAGTCCATTAAATTAAGAAACGCTGTTGCCTACATGTGTGAATGAGCTGTGAGTAAAGTACTGGAGTAGAGGACACCTAACTTGAAACGTCCTCATGAATGTCCATGTGGCTGAGCAGGAAAGTAACCTGTCATAGATGTGCTAAATAAGAATCGATGGGGGCTTCCCTGGTGGCGCAGTGGTTGCGCGTCCGCCTGCCGATGGGTGCATCCATGATGTAGCATGTAACAGTAATCCATTCACTTTTATGGCTGAATTCCCTGATCCTGTTTTCTTCATACTGTTTGAATACAAACTTTAAAATATGTTGAGGCTGAAGCTCTGTTCTAACGGCACATCTATAAGGCCAATTCATTTAAATAAGGTGAAAATGGAGATATTGTTGTGAAATGATCATCGTTGAGAAGCCTCAGCTAATTTGATAATGAAAAGTTTGGGAAATGTTGCAAAAAATTATTTGCTTTATATTAAAAACCTTTTAAACAAGGATTCAGGAGACTGTCTTTTTCTTGCAGGTAACTTAAATGAGGCAGAAGAAAATAACTGCCCTTTAAAATCGATTTTGAAAGGATTTTATTTATTCTTAATAGATGAATGGGAGTACAGGTTGTTCATATCCAATATGGACTCCCTGTCCAAACACTGTTTATCATTCTAGCCACCACTATCGAATTATATTTCTTGAGACTAATGCAGCTTAACTCCTGCATATTACTTTTTAAAATTCATCTATCAAATTCATTATTACAGTATAAACAAGAGATGTTCATGTTTCAGTGCAGTTCAAATATCAGGTATAAAGAACCCCCCAGTAAGGAAAAGAATCCTATATCTCTTGCCAGAATGTGGTCAGCTCTGGGGTGCTTTGCTAGCTGAAAGACACTTTTATTGTTAAGAGAACAGAGGTTGTTTAGAGGGATGAGAGGCAAATAATTTTAAGTACTTGTTTGTGTTAAAAACAGTGTTAGGCTATCTCATACTCTATATCAGTCAAGGCTCACCATGTTACATATGTGAAAAGTGAAGTTAAAAGTGTTTTAGTAACTTACTAAAAGGCCTTTTTACAATTCATCTATCAAATCCATTAATACAGTATAAACAAGAGGTGTTCATGTTTCAGTGCAGTTCAAATATCAGGTATAAAGAACCCCCCAGTAAGGAAAAGAATCCTATATCTCTTGCCAGAATGTGGTCAGCTCTGGGGTGTTTTGCTAGCTGAAAGACACTTTTATTGTAAAGAGAATAGAGGTTGTTTAAGAGGGATGAGAGGCAAAATCTTTTAAGTACTTGTTTCTGTTAAAAACAGTGCTAGGCTATCTCATACTCTACAAAAGTGAAGGCTCTGGGCTTCCCTGGTGGCGCAGTGGTTGCGTGACCGCCTGCCGATGCAGGGGAACCGGGTTCGCGCCCCGGTCTGGGAGGACCCCACATGCCGCGGAGCGGCTGGGCCCGTGAGCCATGGCCGCTGGGCCTGCGCGTCCGGAGCCTGTGCTCCGCCGAAGTTAAAAGTGTTTTAGTAACTTACTAAAAGGCACGCAACCACTAAATTCAAGCAAGAATTCAATCCCAAATCTGTCACACTGAAGTTTGAGCTAATATTGAGATTAAGAAAAATAGCTCTAAATTAAAAGTTCAGAGATTTTTTTTTATTTCGTACTCTTTCACTAACCCTCTTTGGAGATAAAGCATTTCATTTACATGGGCCTTAGTTTTCACAACTATAATAGTTAGAAGTGTGACTAGGTGGCCTCTATGTAGTCTTCAAATTCTAAAATGTTCCATTAATTTGGATTCCTACAATAATTGCCATTGCAATATATGCATGCTGCCACCAAGTAGTAGTAGAGAGTACTAGTTCCTTTTTTAACCCTAGTGTGGAGTGTATTTTGACCTCAGACTTATCTGTAAATAGTACAACCTGTTAATATAACTATAAAATAACAAAATAATATGGTAGTATTCCCTGTAAAGCAGAAGCTTTACACTGTGTCTATGAATCGTATCAGAATCACCTGTAGGTTTTTAAACATAGAGGAAATCCAGATCCCACGGAAAGAGGATTTTCAGAGATGGGACTTGGGTTTCTGGATTTTTGGGCTCCCATCATTTGTATATTTTATTTTATTTTATTTTTTGCCTATGTACAACATTTGTCACATCCTCTTTTTTTT
>NC_041225.1:90940778-90948238 GCF_002837175.3 Physeter macrocephalus | reverse complement strand
AGAAATGCCACCATGAGCTATAAGTGCATATCTGGGAACTCTCAGTCACAGAAGGAACAAAGCTCGCCCTGCACCCCGCCCTCCTATTTGTCAATTGCACAAAAGCCCATTTTGGAGGCTGGACATCTTCACGTACAGGCGGCTGCGGCTCTTTGCACTTCCTCCTGCTGTTGCCCCCTCCTCAGAGAAGCCACCCACACCTCCCCCGGGGCAAATCTGGCAGCCCCACCCTCTGGGACCTCAGCTGATCCCATATACAGGCCACTACACCTCAGCTGAACTTCTGTGTTTAGAGATCACCTACCGTCCTTAGTTCATAAGTTTCTTGAGAATAAGAAAACTATCACCCTCAGAATGGGAGAAAATATTTGCAAATGAATCAGCGGACGAAGGACTGATCTCCAACATATGTAAAAAGCTCATGCAGCTCAAGATTAAAGAAACAAACAACCCAATCCAAAAATGGGCAGAAGACCTAAACAGACATTTCTCCAAAGAAGACATACAGATGGCCAAGAAGCACGTGAAACGCTGCTCAACATCACTAATTATTAGAGAAATGCATATCAAGACTACAATGAGGTATCACCTCACACCAGTTAGAATGGACATCATCAGAAAATCTACAAACAACAAATGCTGGAGAGGGTGTGGAGGAAAGGGAACACTCTTGCACTGTTGGTGGGAATGTAAATTGACACAGCCACTATGGAGAACGGTATGGGGGTTCCTTAAAAAACTAAAAATAGAATTACCATATGATCCAGCTATCCCACTACTGGGCATATACCCAGAGAAAACCATAATTCAAAAAGACACATGCACCTCAATGTTCACTGCAGCACTATTTACAATAGCCAGGTCATGGAAGCAACCGAAATGCCCATAGACAGATGAATGGATAAAGAAGTTGTGGTACATATGTACAATGGAATATTTCTCAGCCATAAAAAGGAATGAAATTGAATCATTTGTTGAGACGTGGATGGATCTAGAGACGGTCATACAGAGTGAAGTAAGTCAGAAAAAGAAAAACAAATATCGTATATTAACGCATGTATGTGGAAGCTAGAAAAATGGTACAGATAAACCGGTTTGCCGGGCAGAAGCTGAGACACTCCCGCGGGGGAGTGGGGATGGTGGTGTGCTGAATTGGACAATTCGGATTGACATGTATACACTGATGTATATAAAACTGATGACTAATAAGAACGTGCTGTATAAAAACATAAATTAAATAAAATTCAAAAAAAAAGAAAAAAAGAATACTGTCTACTGTCCTCCGCGCCCCCTGCAACACTCACTAAATATCCAGGAGGTGCCTGCAGAATGAATGAATCAATGAACAAACAAGCTCACTCATTTCAAACGTGCGGTCACATGAGTAATCTGACCTTCTCAGAAGTTAAGCTTCTGGAAGGAGCCCATTTTCTTAATGTATTCCGCATCCATCGAGTCAACACAAAACAGGAACTCTTATAAAGTACTGCCCCCTCACTTCCCATGAGAAAGCAGAATTCCTCAGCAGGGAAATGGGAGGGTAGCAGACATTACCCGCAAAGCTTTAGGAAGGCTGCGGCTCACTGAGCACTTCACTAGGGCCCCTGACCGCCTGCCTGGTGGTAGGACAGACACACCAGGAACGGCCGCTGACTGGCAGAAAGAGCGTCCAGCCAGGCAGGCAGCACACCCTGCACCCTGCCAAGCAAGGTCCGGCCAGCAAGGGAAAGACGCTCTCCACTTCAGAACCACCCACCACTAGAAAAAAGCCAGATCCTGCCAGGGCCTGGACACACGAGGCCTTCCTTACAAGGGTTACAAATCAGTGGCCTTGCTCTGCCTCGAATAAAAGACAGTGATGGGAGGGTCTCCCTGGTGGCTCAGTGCTTGAGAGTCCGCCTGCCAGTGATGGGGACAACGTGACCATCTCCAGATGAACTTTCATCTCTGTTTCAAGTGCCTGGGTGCTGGGTCACAGTGGATTTCTAAGCTCTTCAGAAAGAGCGTCCAGCCAGGCAGGCAGCACACCCCGCACCCTGCCAAGCGAGGTCCGGCCAGCAAGGGAAAGACACTCTCCACTTCAGAACCGCCCACCACTAGAAAGAAGCCAGGTCCTGCCAGGGCCAGGACACACAAGGCCTTCCTTACAACGGTTACAAATCGGTGGCCTTGCTCTGCCTCGAATAAAAGACAGTGATGGGAGGGTCTCCCTGGTGGCTCAGTGCTTGAGAGTCCACCTGCCAGTGATGGGGACAACATGACCATCTCCAGATGAACTTTCATCTCTGTTTCAAGTGCCTGGGTGCTGGGTCACAGTGGATTTCTAAGCTCTTCCAATACTCAAAAATAACCAATTTCTAAGATGCAGAAGGGTTGTTAAACATACACTTAGCACAGACCCCAATCCCACTCCTGAGTATTTTCTCAAGTGAGGTAAAACCCAAGTTCACATGGAAACCTGCCCTGGGATGTTTACAGCAGCTTGATTCCTGATCCCCTCAAAACTGCAAACATCCCACAAGTCCTGCCACCCGCAGGCGAATGGACAAACAGAAGATGGAATACAACACAGCCAGAAAAATGAGTGGCGTCTCATACCTGCAACAACAGGGATGACGGACTTCCCTGGTGGTCCAGTGGCTAAGACTCCACGCTCCCAATGCAGGGGGCCCGGGGTCCATCCCTGCTCAGGGAACTAGATGCCGCACGCCGCAATTAAAAGATACTGCACACGGCAAGGAAGATCCCATGTGCCGCAACTAAGACCCGGCACAGCCAAGTAAATAACTAAATAAATAAATCTTTAAAACAACAACAACAACAAAAAAACAAACCAGGGATGAATCTCGCATAGCTTTTGCTGAGCCAAAGCAGCCAGAAACAAAAAGCTACATGCTGGTGTTCCCTTTACCTGACTTTCTGGAAAAGCCAAAACCTTAGGGACAGAGAGGAGATTAGCGGCCAAGAGGCAAGAGGCAAGCTGGCGCCAAAGGGCAGCAAATGGGATGACAGGATTGCTCTGCCACCTGACGGCGATCTTCTGTCAAAACTCCTACAACTGTGCACTACAAGTGAACTACGCGTCACGGCTACTAAGGATAAACAAATTATTACATTTTGAAAAATGCGCCGGCCAGCCAACCAGTACATGACAAGTGCAAGTAAGAGGGGCGGGGAGGCGAGGCGAGTGGATCAGCTGGAGTTCTGAAGGTTCTCCCCACTTTCAGTTTCCCTCCCCTGGGATGTCTCCGAGCCCTGCCCACTGCTCAGGCCGCCCACCCGGGCCACCCGGAGTTACCCAAGCAGAAAAGCCAGAGCCCAGGCTCAGCCGCGCCTCTGGCCACAGGAAGAGCAGAATAGAAAGCGCCAGTGCGCAATGGCTGGCTGGAAACCCTGGGAACTCAGATAACTGCGGAGAACCGGGGCCTGGAGTCAACATCGGCTCCCAGGCGGTCCCAGCGTCCCGACCCCGGCCCCGGCCGCGACACAGTTTCCACAAACTGACACACACGGAGCCCGCGCGAGGGGCGGGTCGCGCGGGCTTCCCCGCCGGCTCCCCTGGAGGCCGGTCCCCCGCAAGCTGAGCGCACCAAACGTCGCCCCAAAGGCGCCGGCCCAAGGCGCCCGCTGCGCTTTCCTTCCCGAAGGTGGGCTGCGGGGCCCAAACATAAACCCTGAGACAAGAACACGCGCACCACGACGCCACGGTGGACGAGAGGCCGGGCGCCCACCTGGCCGGACACCCTGCATTTCTGGAATCACCGGACGCCTGTGCAAATTTCCGTCTGGCGTGTCATTTTCCAAAGGCCACTCAAGATCACAGGGACAAAATGCCTAACTAAAACAAAACAAAAACACAAACTGGAGAGAGGGAGGAAAGGGTGTCCTCAAAATTAAAAAAAAAACTAAGCACGTTGACAGCGCTAAGAATAAACTACCAGGAAAAAAGAAACCCTACATGTCAGATCATAAAGTACAGAAGGGCAAGCGCGCTGGCAGTCCAGGCCAGGCGGGACCGGGGTCCCCAGCCCTGCAGAGCCAACCGCGGCCCGGCTCGGGCGCCCCTCGGAAGCGCGGGGTCCCCGCGGCCGAGTCCGCGCCCCTGGCCGGCGCCAGCTCCCCTCTGCCCACCCTGCGGGCAAGGGCTGGAAAAGGCCGCGGAGAACCACGGCGGGGCGGGAAGGGGGCTCCAAAGACGGTCTGGCGACTCGAGTCGCTCCGTTTCTCGGTGGGCTCAGCGCGCGCCGTGGCGGAAGAGGGGCGGGGGTCCGGGAGGAGGGGACGGGCGGCACTTACGTACACCTGCAGCGGCCACGGGTAAACGGCGGGCTCGGCCCCCACATGCGACTCCAGCCTCAGCTCCAGCTTCTCCCCCATGTCTTCGCGCGCAGCCCCCCGCGCCGTGCTAGTCTGGCGGTTGGGGGAGGGGCGCGGCAGACGGGCGGGCGGGCGGGAGGCTGAGGGGAGGGGGCCTGGCCTCCTCAGCCGCCGCCGCCGCCGCCGCCGCCGCCGCCGCCGCGCTCCCGTCCGGCCCCCGGCTCCCTCTGTGTGATCACACGCCCGGGACCTCCAGCGCTGCCGCGAACTCGGGCCGGCGTGAGGCGAGCACAATGAGCTGGGGGCAGGGCTGATCCGCGCGCGGCGCGCCCCTTGGACTCGCCCGTTCTCACGCACGCACGCCCGCACGTCTTCGGCTGCCCCCGGCCACCCCCACCGGCCCGAAGTGAGGACCGGGGGAGACCCCTCGGGGCCTGGGGTGACGGGTTCGACTCCCGCCCTTGACGTACCGTGACACACACGCCCCCAATAATAAGACTATAATTCCTCATTAACTATGACAGCCGGAATTCCGGCGTCTGTTCACAAAAATGCCATGTATTTAGCCGATGCTAGGCACCAGACCCTGGACGCTCAGTACTGGCAAAAAAGGAAATGCCCTGCCCTCATGGCACTGCCATTTTAATTGGAATAGTAGTGACAATGGTCAAGGGAGAAAATAAAGTGTCATCATCGCCACGGGGATGGTTAATCTCATGTGCACACTGCATGGGGCCCCGGCAACCACAAACAGAGATTGTCAGTGCCTCGGCGTGGGTGGGCCTCGTCCATCAGTTGAAGGACAGGAGAGAAAGATGAGGTTCCCTAGAAAGAGGGAACTGTTCCTCCAATGGCCCTGGGACATCAGCTCTTCCCTGTGTCTCCAGCCCAGAGTCCTGCCCTGACTTGCCTGCTTCACGGTCACATGAGTCAACTCCTTAAAACAAAACTATATATGTAAAAATACTGAATATAAACAAGCCTATTAACTTGTATATGTGTGTATACATGTTATATATATATGTATATACATATGTTTATATGTGCCTGCATTTGTAGTATATGTGTAAGTACTATACACAGTATACATACAAGCGTATATATTTGTGTGTATATATTGTATACATGTATGTGTGTGTATATATATATTATATATAGTATACATATTATAAATGTGAGCATGCTGTATATACACACACCCATATATTGATATATGGGTATGTATATATACAGTATATGTACACTGTATATATGTATGTATACAGTGTATATTTATATATAGGTGTGTATATATGTTGTATACCTGTATGTGTATATGTTGTATAGGTATTATATGTATATATGTATATACTATATTTATACGCACTTTCGTATATATTTATATGTGTATGTACATGCGCATATTTCCATATAGGTGTGTATGTGTGTGTATACATTGTATATATGTATGTGTATCTATCTTATATATGTATGTATATATATGATGAATTTATATATACAGAACATATATATTTTTATGCTATATGCTTTTATATGTAGATCTGAATGTGTGTCTATATGTATGTACGTGTATGTATTGCATATATTATATGTGTATGTATGTATCGTGTATTTATACACACCTAAATATCTTTGTATGTGTATATACGTATGATATATATGTACCTAGGGGTGTACGTTGCATATGTTATATGTATGTGTACATAATGTATATATAAAAATATGCCCTTTTTTGTGTGTATATATAGTGTATATGTATGTGTGTATTGTATATATTATGTGTCTATGTGTGTATACATACTGTATATATACAAACTGTGCATTATATATATGTGTGTATATATGTATGTGTGTATTGTATACATTATATGTGTATATGTGTGTATGCATACTGCATATATACACAGCTGTATATTTTTGTATGTGTGTAAATATGTATGTGTGTGTGTATACACACACACACCCTATGGATTCTGTTCGTCTGGAGAACCCTCACTGATACGGACACATGACAATTGAGCACCTGCTCTTTGCCAGCCAGGGAGCCAAAAGCTTGTCCTTTCGGTGTCTCCCTTAAGTGTCACAAGTCCAAGGAGGGAAGGTGATGCCACTCCTACCAGTTGAGGTGCCTCAGGGACAGAGAGGTGCACAGGGCGGGGGGCTGGAGCCTGGTGGAGCCCAGGTGGAGTTCTAGCAGCAGTACAGCCTAGCAGTCCCACTTCCCCGGGTGCTTCTCACAAAGATGCCGAGGGAGAGACGGGGCCTGAAGGAGGGGATGAGGAAGCTTCCGTGGGTCCGCAAGCCCAGACCAAGGCTGACTCGTCAAGGGTGCTAGAGGTCAGGACCGGTTACCCTGGTGGGGCTGGGGTTACACAAAGCCATTCACATTCTGAAAAAGTATCCATTCTGCTCTTGTTTGTATGTTTACCCCCCTCCCCCAAATCTTTTACAAACAGATTCTCTTGGTTGCTGGGAGCACACAAGGGGAAGTTGTGTGTGAGGGGGGTATGATCCAGGGGACAGGGAAGATAAGCCCCCCACTCCTAGGGCCAGGAGTGGCTCAGCTTTGTGAGCTAAGGATGGCCTGTGAGGTGGCAGAGAGAAGGGTCCCTGCTGCTTCCCTGCTCCCTGCACCCCATTCCCAGCCTGAGAAGCCCAGAGCCAACCCCCACACACACACACACCAGGGAGGAGGGCCAGTCACCCTGGCTCCCAGGTTCCCGCTCCAAGACTCCCGCCACTAGGGGCTATTTTCAGAGTTCATGCCCTAGGACACGGCCAGAGCTACTGTCTCCGGAAACTGTCTGTCTCTCACCCGCCCTCCCCCTCTCCCTCCTCCGCCTCTTCCCCTCCCGCTCCAGCTGTCCTCCCCTCCACCCTGCATTTCCACACAGGATGGCTCACAGACAGCTGCTCCCACCCGCCACCATTCGATGGATGTCACAGCAAGCCCTGGGGACTTCCCTGGAGGTCCAGTGATTAAGACTCCGAGCTTCCACTGCAGGAGGCACGGGTTCGATCCCTGGTCAGGGAGATAAGATCCCACATGCCGCACAGCATGGCCCCCAAAATGAATGAAAATTGAAGTTATAGTGATGAAACAGCCCTAGTGGTGCAAGGATGGGACATATAGCTCTATGGTA
>NC_041225.1:90933734-90935900 GCF_002837175.3 Physeter macrocephalus | reverse complement strand
GCTGCTGCGAACTCGGGCCGGCGTGAGGCGAGCACAATGAGCCGGGGGCAGGGCTGACCCACTCGCGGCGCGCGCGGCGCGCCCCGTGGACTCGCCCGCTCTCACGCACGCACGCACGCACGTCTTCGGCTGACCCCGGCCACCTCCACCGGCCCCAAGTGAGGACCGGGGGAGACCCCTCGGGGCCTGGGGTGGCGGGTTCGACTCCCGTCCTTGACGTACCGTGACACCCCCCCGATAATAAGACTATAATTCCTCATTAACTATGACAGCCGGAATTCCGGCGTCTGTTCACAAAAATGCCGTGTATTTAGCCGATGCTAGGCACCAGACTCTGGACGCTCAGTACTGGCAAAAAAGGAAATGCCCTGCCCTCATGGCACTGCCATTGTAATTGGAATAGTAGTGACAATGGTCAAGGGAGAAAATAAAGTGTCATCATCGCCACGGGGATTGTTAATCTCATGTGCACACTGTGTGGGGCCCCGGCAACCACAAACATTATTCCAGATGTGGCCAGGAAGGTATTTTTCAGAAGAGATTAACACTGAAATTGGTCCACTTTGCGTAAAGGAGATTGTCAATGCCTCGGCGTCGGTGGGCCTGGTCCATCAGTTGAAGGACAGGAGAGAAAAATGAGGTTCCCTAGAAAGAGGGAACTGTTTCTCCAATGGCCTTGGGACATCAGCTCTTCCCTGTGTCTCCAGCCCAGAGTCCTGCCCTGACTTGCCTGCCTCACGGTCACATGAGTCAACTCCTTAAAACAAAACTATATATGTAAAAATACTGAATATAAACAAGCCTATTAACTTGTATATGTGTGTATACATGTTATATATATATGTATACACATATGTTTATATGTGCCTTCATTTGTAGTATACTTGTAAGTACTATATACAGTATACATACAAGCCTATATATTTGTGTGTATATATTGTATACATGTATGTGTGTGTATATATATATAGTATACATATTATAAATGTGAGCACGCTGTATATATACACACCCATATATTGATATATGGGTATGTATATATACAGTATATGTACACTGTATATATGTATGTATACAGTGTATATTTATATATAGGTGTGTATATATGTTGTATACCTGTATGTGTATATGTTGTATAGGTATTATATGTATATATGTATATACTATATATATACGCACTTGCGTATGTATTTATATGTGTATGTACATGTGCATATTTCTATATAGGTGTGTATGTGTGTGTATACATTGTATATATGTGTGTGTATCTATCTTATATACATGTATGTATATATATGATGAATTTATATATACAGAACATATATATTTTTATGCTATATGCTTTTATATGTAGGTGTGAATGTGTGTCTATATGTATGTACGTGTATGTATTGCATATATTATATGCGTATGTATGTATCGTGTATTTATACACACCTAAATATCTTTGTATGTGTATATACGTATGATATATATGTACCTAGGGGTGTATGTTGCATATGTTATATGTATGTGTACATAATGTATATATAAAATATGCATTTTATGTGTGTATGTATAGTGTATATGTATGTGTGTATTGTATATATTATGTGTCTATGTGTGTATACATACTGTATATATACAAACTGCATTATATATATGTGTGTATATATATGTATGTGTGTATTGTATACAATTTATGTGTATATGTGTGTATGCATACTGCATATATACACAGCTGTATATTTTTGAATGTTTGTACATATGTACGTGTGTGTGTATACACACACACACCCTATGGATTCTGTTTGTCTGGAGAACCCTCACTGATACGGACACTTATGACAATTGAGCACCTGCTCTTTGCCAGCCAGGGAGCCAAACGCTTGTCCTTTCGGTGTCTCCCTTAATTGTCACAAGTCCAGGGAGGGAAGGTGATGCCGATCCTACTAGTTGAGGTGCCTCAGGGTCAGAGAGGTGCACAGGGCGGGGGGCTGGAGCGTGCATACATACTGTATATATACAAACTGCATTATATATATGTGTGTATATATATGTATGTGTGTATTGTATACAATTTATGTGTATATGTGTGTATGCATACTGCATATATACACAGCTGTATATTTTTGTATGTGTGTACATATGTACGTGTGTGTGTATACACACACACACCCTATGGAT
>NC_041225.1:90930655-90933284 GCF_002837175.3 Physeter macrocephalus | reverse complement strand
GAGGGGGGTATGATCCAGGGGACAGGGAGGATAAGCCCCCCACTCGTAGGGCCACGAGTGGCTCAGCTTTGTGAGCTAAGGATGGCCTGTGAGGTCCCAGAGAGAAGGGTCCCTGCTGCGTCCCTGCTCCCTGCACCCCATTCCCAGCCTGAGAAGCCCAGAGCCACCCCGGCCCACACACACACCAGGGAGGAGAGCCAGTCACCCTGGCTCCCTGGCTCCCAGGCTCCTGCTCCAAGACTCCCGCCACTAGGGGCTATTTTCAGCGTTCATGCCCTAGAACAGGGCCAGAGCTACTGTCTCCGGAAACTGTCTGTCTCTCACCCGCCCTCCCTCTCTCCCTCCTCCGCCTCTTCCCCTCCCGCTCCAGCTGTCCTCCCCTCCACCCTGCATTTCCACACAGGATGGCTCACAGACAGCTGCTCCCACCCGCCACCATTCGATGGATGTCACAGCAAGCCCTGGGGACTTCCCGGGAGGTCCAGTGATTAAGACTCCGAGCTTCCACTGCAGGAGGCGCGGGTTCGATCCCTGGTCAGGGAGATAAGATCCCACATGCCGCACAGCATGGCCCCCAAAATGAATGAAAATTGAAGTTATAGTGATGAAACAGCCCTAGTGGTGCAAGGATGGGACGTATAGCTCTATGGTATATAGCATAAAGGTCCAGAAACAGATATATGAGAACCTGATATGACAGAAAGTGGGGAAATTAAGGACTTTTCAATAAATGGCATTAGGACAATTGCATATCCATGTGGGAAAAAGTAAATGAGAAAAAAGAAAACAGCAAGCCCTGGTCAGGTGTGACCTTGGGCCCAGGGCCATTGACACACGTTATCCTGTGTGACGTTCTTCCTTAGACTCCTCCCTCCTTCCTGTGCCACTGTCACTTCCTCCAGAACCTTCCTGGACTCCCCTACACAAGCCCAGGGTGTTCCCTCACCCGCCCTGGATCACCAGAATTCCAATCCCAGCCCATCCTTCCCCGCCAGGTAAAGAACTGTGCCTGGTCAATAAGACCGTAGAGGTCATTGGCCATTGCTATTGCAGTTGGAATTGTTACTGTGTTTAGATAGGGTGACCAACACCCGCCCCCAGTTTGCCCAGGACCGCTCAGGTTTGAGCGCTGGAACTCTGGGGAAACACTCAGTCCCGGGGAACCCCAGAAGGCTGGTCAGCCTATTTAGGACAGATCTTTCACTTGATCTCCCAACCCCCGAGAGCCAGAAAGGGAATCTCCCCCCTCCTTCCATTGTAACCTTCATTCATTCATCCACTCATCCCTTTATTCAACTCCTTTATTCAGCAAGTATTTATGAAGCATCTACTACACAGCAGACACTCTTCTAGGTGCTCGGGACGTAATAGCATCCCTGTCCTCAAAGAGCTCACGTTCTAGCGAGGTCAGCAAACAGTAAACTGAGAAGGTGTGATTTATTACATGGGGATGATGTCTCGGAGACCACTGCAGGGCAGGGGAGGTGGGACAGGGAAGGGGCAGTTCTAAATGCAGGCGCTGACGGGATTGGGGCAGACCTTGCCCTGGGCCACGCTGGTTGCTTCAACACAGCTGTCCTCCCCCGGGGCCATCCTGCCACCACCTCACCCAGTTCTTCGTTGATGTCTGGGGACAATCTGTGGTTGTCACACCTGGCGGGGTGGGGCCAGGGATGCTGCTGAACCCCACACAGTGCCCAGGAGGGGCCCCCAGCAGAGGATGACCCGCCCCGAATAACCCCAGTGCTGTGTGTCCCTCCACACCCTGAAATATTATCCATCCACGAAAAAGAGTGAAGCACTGACACTCGCTACAATGTGGACGGACCCTGAGAACACGATGCTCAGTGAGAGAAGCCAGACGGAGAAGGCCACACAGGGTGTGATTCGATAATGGGAAACGTCCAGAACAGGCAAGTGCACAGAGACATTTACAACATTGTAAAGCAATTACACTCCAATAAAGATGTTAAGAAAAAAGTAATTTAAATTTTAAAAGGAAGAAAATAATATGCACCCCATAATAGTTTCTATGTAAAGTCCTTGAGAGAACTCTGCATAATTAGATAACCAATAACTCTTGGACTGTTATGTGGACTGGATATGTTGGTGTTCCACCTAGGTTTTCTCCTCAGGCCAAAACATCCATTCACTGCTGATGGCTCACAGTTGCATTCATCTATGGGATGCTCCCAGGAACAGCCTGTAGCCACTGACTGGATACAAAGACCTCCCTTTTGCTCTAGTTCTTCATGAAATGTATGAGGCCTCAGACACAATTGCCTTGTGTGGTAGCTTCACCCTTGGCCCGTGTCTGCCTTTCCCACTTGCTGTAAGTGCATTTCCTAATAGGGATTCCAACAGTCTTTCCATCCCCCAGTTCCTGTCCCAGTATCTACCACCCAGAGAACCACCTCTAAACAGAACACAGTGGTGGATATACCAATTCCAGGTGATGTAAAACAGGGAGGGGGGAGATTAGCAGAGAATGGAACACATAGGACCTCACACAATGTGGGAAAATAGCTTTGCTATCATAACACAGTATCCATGAAATCACACTCATATATTTAAATTCTATAGGAGTTAAAAAAGTATATGCAGATGATCAAAAGATATGTGTTTTGTG
>NC_041225.1:90924793-90930162 GCF_002837175.3 Physeter macrocephalus | reverse complement strand
GATCCCACATGCCGCGGAGCGGCTGGGCCCGTGAGCCATGGTCGCTGAGCCTGTGCGTCCGGAGCCTGTGCTCCGCAGCGGGAGGGGCCACAACAGTGAGAGGCCCATGTACCAAAAAAGAAAAAATTAAAGAAAGATAAAATGGCTTCTGAAGCTTCATGCTCCTCTTCCTTGGCTCCTTTGTCTCAGGCTCCAGCTCCAGCACCATCTGGTCCTCTCTCTTGGCTCCTCCTGCTCAAGACCCTCCTCAGGTGCCATCTTCCTCCTTCTCTTTTATACTGCTGCCAGCTCTTCTAGACCCTCAGTTACCCCATGCTAATTTACTTATATACCATCCCTTTTTCTCTGATCTTGTCAGAACCTGTCCCTTTAAAACTAAGCCTTCTGAGTATCCTGAGGCTAAACATTAAATACTTATATTCCCTGGACTAAACCTGAACCATAGTCAAAGTTTTTCCCAAAGTAACCCAACATTCTCACAGATTTGCTGAGGAATTTAATACAGTCATTCAAACTTATCAACCTGGTTTCTCTGACTTCTATCAGCTAGTTCATAGGCTTGTCAGTGAAAGCCAGGACCAGCATTGAATAAAAACTGCTAATTGGGAAAATCCTGAAATGTCTCTAGAATTACAACCGGGAGACCAACCTCTTAACTTATAATCAGGCTTGAACAATTGCTAGGCAACTTCATTGGGCAGTTCCTAGGGCTCTTCCACAACCTCTTGATTAGAACAGAATTCAGGATTGCACACAGAAAGTTGATCAACCTGTTCATGAGTATAGTAATCGACTTCAGATTGTTTTTTAAAGAAAATGCTCGTCTTTCTACAGATGTTGATTCTACCTGGATTGCTTTTAACTCTATACTTTTTAATGCACTCTGCTAGGACCTTTCCCTTCTAGTAAAAAAGACCAGAAGGGAATGGGAAACTATGTCCACTCCAGATTTAGTTAATCTGGCAAACCAGCTGTCTCACATTTTTGATGAGTCACATAAAAGAAAGAATTCTAAAATTCTTAATCTTCAACTCCTGCAAATGAAGCTCCTAAACAAAACCAAGCCCTCCTAGATTCTGCTATTATTTCATATTAACAAGGATATATGAGATTGTTACAAATTTAAGTGTCTCAGGCACATTTAGCCCTTCTAACTAGCCTTTCCAACATCCTCCCAATTCTCAATGATGGGCCTCCCAGGAACTAGGGGCTCTTTCCAATCCTCCCTCTTAATCAGCTTCTAGAAACATTTCTCCATGTAGGGGATCAGTCTTTTCCGTTTTAACTGACACTGGAGCAACACTCTCAGTACTCAACTTCACTTCTATAAAGCAGCCCCTTCCTTGCAGTACTAACAGTTCACATAGTGGTGACCTCTAATGTACCTCAACAGGTTCCTGTCTCTGAACTGAGTCCCTTTTGTTTAGGTCTTTTTAGAGATACATACCATTTTCTTCTAGCTCCTTTGCCCCTATCCATTTATCAGGCTGAGGCTTCTAGATAAGTATCATGCCAGAATGTCTTTCTCCCAAAAGTGGGAAATAATTCTAGAATTTAACAGTAGTTTTATCAAAGTAATTCACCAGGTGAATCACCTGACCCTTTGACATTTTTCCCCATTACTTTTTTTAATATTAATTTTTATTGGAATATAGCTGCTTTACAATGTTGTGTTTCTGCTGTGCAGCAAAGTGAATCAGATATACATGTACATATATCAACTCTTTTTGGCAATTTCCTTCCCATTTAGGTCACCACAAAGCATTGAGTAGAGTTCCCTGTGCTATACAGTAGGTTCTCATTAGTTGTCTATTTTATACATAGTAGTGTATATATGTCAATGCCAATTCATCCCACACACTCTTGCCCCCTCGGTAACCATAATTTTGTTCTGTACATCTGTGGCTCTATTACTGATTTACAAATAAGTTCATCTGAACCATTTTTCTAGATTCCACATATAAATGATATTATAAGGTATTTATTTTTCTCTTTCTGACTTACTTCGCTCTGTACGACAATCTCTAGGTCCATCCCCGTCTCTGCAAATGGCACTATTTCATTTCTTTTTACTGCTGAGTAATATTCCATTGTATACATGTACCGCACCTTCTTTATCCATTCCTCTGTCGTTGGACATTTAGGCTGCTTCCATGTCCTGGCTATTGTAAATAGTGTTGCTATGAACATCGGAGTGCATGCATCCTTTCAAATTATGGTTTTCTCTGGATATATGCCTAGGAGTGGAATTGCTGGGTCATATAGCAGCTCTATTTTTAGTATTTTTAAGGAAACTGCTTACTGTTCTCCATAGCGGCTGTACCAATTTACATTCCCACCAACAGTGTAGCAGGGTTCCCTTTTCTCTACACCCTTGTCAGCATTTATTGTTTGTAGATTTTTTGATGATGGCCAATGTTTACCATCTTTTCAAGAGTTTGTTGGCCATCTGTATGTCTTCTTTGGAGAAATGTCTATTTAGGTCTTCCACGCATTTTTTTGACTGGGTTGTTTGTGTTTTTGATGTTGAGCTGCATGGGTGGTTTGTATATTTTGGAAATTAGTCCCTTGTCTGTTGCATCATTTGAAAATATTTTCTCCCATTCTGAAGGTTGTCTTTTCGTTTTGTTTATGGTTTCCTTTGCTGTGCAAAAGCTTTTAAGTGTCATTAGGTCACATTTGTATATTTTTGTTTTTATTTTGATTACTCTAGGTGGTGGAACAAAAAAGTTATTGCTGTGATTTATGTCAAAGAATGTTCTGCCTATATTTTCCTCTAAGAGTTTTAAGGTATCCAGCCTTACATATTTGTTTTATATTTTGATTCTGGAAACTCTGAGCCTTTGTTCTTATCGAGTCCTACCACTCTCTTTGTGGGCAAAATCTCCAAATGATATTGGCAAAATTCACAGTGCACCTGCCATCAAGATTTAAATAGATCCTTCACAAACATCTCCCCAGAATTATACTATACCCTATAAGTAAAGAAACCCTTAAAGATACAAAGCTCATAATAGAAGATTAAAAGGCTCATGGCTCATTATCTCTTGTACTCTTCTTGATTTCAGATGCACTCAACAGTAAGCAGAAGCTTGCAGCAAGCAGCAGCGAGCAGTAGCTGGAAGCAAGTTCTTTGTTCCTGGACCAGGAGTCCTAACCACTAGACCACAGGGGCCAGTGGCCAGGGCTTGAATCCCTAGTTTTTTCCTGCCTTGTCAAGAATGAATTCAGGTGAAGTTGCAGAAGGTAAAGAGAAAAGTTAAAAGTTTATTGGAAAAACAAAGTACATGCAGAAAGACACACGGGTGAACTCAGAGGGAGAGTCGCCCTTTGGGAAATTCTTTATAAAAGGGCAGTTTTCCTGGTCTTTGTCTTCCTTCTGGCCAATCATCTTTTTTTGTCTCCCCTGGCTATTTTGTCTCAGGACCCTTCTCGTACGTGCACATACACCTCTCAGCCCAGATGGATCCTGACTTGAAAGTGTCTGGGAGAAACAAGAGTCACCATGGCCTGGAGTTTCCCCCTGACTTTTGACCCCCAAGGAGACTTTCTGCACATGTGTAGTATCTCCCTCGCCCCGAGGAGGGGGAAGTGGAGATCCCTTGATCCTTTACTCAAACAAGGCTTTACTTCTCTTGGTTCTTGCCATGACTGTTATCTTGGTTCTTGCCATGACTCTTATCTTAAGGCATCCACAAGAGGAAAAGCTTGGCTATTTACCCTGTCTCTGTCATTACTTCCATTTTGGAGAGCAATCAGGAGGCTAATTGTAAATGACTAAGCTGCAGTCCACCTATCTCCTGTCTCAGGATATGCAATCAGGAGGCTAGTTGTAAGTGTCCGGCCTGAAGCCCACTTTTTTCTGCCTCATGAAACGTAAACAGGAGGCCAGTTGTAAATGTCTATCTTGGGGCCCGTCTATCTCCTGCCTCACTCTCTGTAATTCCCTTATTTCACCAGGGAGAAAACCTAAGCACCAAGGACTGAGGTTTCTGCAAGACCTCTGAGCAATAAACAACATTGTTATCCCTCTACACCCTGTTGTTCCTAACCCTCATCCTCAATTAACACCCATTTCCACTGGATGCAAATTCCTTCCTGTATTTGACTTATGCAACATATTCTTTAGTAATCCAGTTGATGAAGTTAGACAATACCTTTTTGTCTTCACTTGGGGGAAAAAAAAATCACCTGGACAGCAATGCCACAGGATTTTACTGAGAGTCCTTCTTATTTCTCACAAGCCCTGAAGGCTGATCTGAATGATCTGGAGTTCCCTAAGGGTTCTACTTTGTTGCAATAAGTGGATGATTTGCTTCTCTGCTTTCCTTCTCAAACCTCCTCACAGGAAGAGAGCATTCATTTGCTAGAGCTTTTAGCTTTAAAAGTACATATAATCAAAAAAAAAGTACATATAGTCATCATGGAAAGATTATAGTTTGCCCAAACCCAGGATCAATATTTAAGGTATCTGATGTCAGAACAAGGGCTCTACCTAGATCCAGATAGGCTTCATATTTCTGTAAGTTTTCCCAAAGCCCAAACTAAGCACCAACTATAAGGTTTTCTTGGGTTCGTTGGCTACTGCCAAAATTTGATTCCGAATTTCTCTCTTACAGCAAACCTCTGTATATTTTACTAAACAATAATGTGACCCTGACCCAATTTTATGGGAAGAACAGACAGCACAGCCTTTGAGGCCTTAAAGGAGAGTTATAGGAACCTTCCTGCCCTTGGGCATTCCAATTATCAGTTTTGAATTTTTATGTATGAAAAGGAAGAGACTGCCCTTGAAGAACTCACCCACAAGGAGATTACCATCTGCCCACAGGGTGTAATAGTCAGCAACTGGGCTCTGTGACACAGGGACATCACCTTTCACTTCGAGCCATTACTCCCATTGCTCTTTTGGTTAAAGACATCAAGAAAATTGTTGTAGAATCCCCTTTAGCCATTGTTGTGCATCGTGCAGTAGAAGCTCTCCTGAATTCTCATCACATTCAACATTTATCGGTCAGTGACCTCACCTCCTATGAAGTTTTCTTGTTAATGTCTCCTCCATAACTCTTTTACACTGCAGTAACGTTAACCCTGATACTTGTCTCCCCTCCATCACAGACAAAGCTCCTCACAACTGCGTAATGCTGATGGACCACCACTTGACTCCTCATTTCAACCTACATTAAATTTCTTTGGGTGAATTTGAATACACATGGTTCACTGATGATTCTCCTTTAAAAGATGACAGTGGCAAATATTGTACTGAGTATGCTATTAAAACATCTTTTGATATTTTTGAGACAGCATCTTTAACTATGTCTACCTCAGCCCAACAAGCTGAATTACACTCTCTTGCACTTGTTTGTACT
>NC_041225.1:90922586-90924293 GCF_002837175.3 Physeter macrocephalus | reverse complement strand
TATGCAGTATGCATACACACATATACACATATAGTGTATACAATACACAGAGACATATATACACACACATATATATATAATGCAGTTTGTATATATACAGCATGTATACACACATATACACATAATATATACAATACACACATACATATACACATATAAAATGTATATTTTGTATATATACAGTATGTACACATACATATAACATATGCAGTATACACCCCTAGGTGCATATATATATCATACGTATATACACATACAAAGATATTTAGGTGTGTATAAATACCTGATACATACACATATAATATATGCAATACATACACATACATACATATAGACACACATTCACATCTACATATAAAAGCATATAGCATAAAAATATATATGTTCTGTATATATAAATTCATCATATATATACATACATATATAAGATAGATACACATACATATATACAATGTATACACACACATACACACCTATATGGAAATATGCGCATGTACATACACATATAAATATATACGAAAGTGCGTATAAATATAGTATATACATATATACATATAATATCTATACAACATATACACATACAGGTATACAACATATATACACACCTATATATAAATATACACTGTATACATACATATATACAGTGTACATATACTGTATATATACATACCCATATATCAATATATGGGTGTGTGTATATACAGCATGCTCACATTTATAATATGTATACTATATATAATATATATATACACACACATACATGTATACAATATATACACACAAATATATACGCTTGTATGTATACTGTGTATAGTACTTACACATATACTACAAATGCAGGCACATATAAACATATGTATATACATATATATATAACATGTATACACACATATACAAGTTAATAGGCTTGTTTATATTCAGTATTTTTACATATATAGTTTTGTTTTAAGGAGTTGACTCATGTGACCGTGAGGCAGGCAAGTCAGGGCAGGACTCTGGGCTGGAGACACAGGGAAGAGCTGATGTCCCAAGGCCATTGGAGGAACAGTTCCCTCTTTCTAGGGAACCTCATTTTTCTCTCCTGTCCTTCAACTGATGGACCAGGCCCACCGACGCCGAGGCATTGACAATCTCCTTTACGCAAAGTGGACCAATTTCAGTGTTAATCTCTTCTGAAAAATACCTTCCTGGCCACATCTGGAATAATGTTTGTGGTTGCCGGGGCCCCACACAGTGTGCACATGAGATTAACAATCCCCGTGGCGATGATGACACTTTATTTTCTCCCTTGACCATTGTCACTACTATTCCAATTACAATGGCAGTGCCATGAGGGCAGGGCATTTCCTTTTTTGCCAGTACTGAGCGTCCAGAGTCTGGTGCCTAGCATCGGCTAAATACACGGCATTTTTGTGAACAGACGCCGGAATTCCGGCTGTCATAGTTAATGAGGAATTATAGTCTTATTATCGGGGGGGTGTCACGGTACGTCAAGGACGGGAGTCGAACCCGCCACCCCAGGCCCCGAGGGGTCTCCCCCGGTCCTCACTTGGGGCCGGTGGAGGTGGCCGGGGTCAGCCGAAGACGTGCGTGCGTGCGTGCGTGAGAGCGGGCGAGTCCACGGGGCGCGCCGCGCGCGCCGCGAGTGGGTCAGCCCTGCCCCCGGCTCATTGTGCTCGCCTCACGCCGGCCCGAGTTCGCAGCAGC
>NC_041225.1:90918210-90922390 GCF_002837175.3 Physeter macrocephalus | reverse complement strand
GTGTCACGGTACGTCAAGGGCGGGAGTCGAACCCGCCACCCCAGGCCCCGAGGGGTCTCCCCGGGTCCGCATTTCGGGCCGGTGGGGGTGGCCGGGGGCAGCCGAAGACGTGCATGCGTGCATGCGTACATGCGTGCGTGCGTACGTGCGTGCGTGAGAGCGGGCGAGTCCACGGGGCGCGCCGTGTGCGCCACGAGTGGTTCAGCCCTGCCCCGGGCTTATTGTGCCCGCCTCACGCGGCCCGAGTTCACGGCAGCGCTGGAGGCCCCGGGCCTGTGACCACAAAGAGGGAGCTGGGGGCCGGACGGGAGCGCGGCGGCGGCGGCTGAGGCCCAGGCCAGGCCCCCTCCCGTCAGCCTCCCGCCCGCCCGCCCGTCTGCCGCGCCCCCGCCCGTCGCGCCGCGCCCCTCCCCCAACCGCCAGAATAGCACGGTGCGGGGGCTGCGCGCGAAGACATGGGGGAGAAGCTGGAGCTGAGGCTGGAGTTACCCGTGGGGGCCGAGCCCGCCGTTTACCTGTGGCCGCTGCCGGTGTACGTAAGTGCCGCGCGTCCCCTCCTCCCGGACCCCCGCCCTTCTTCCCCCACGGCGCGCGCTGAGCCTACCGAGAAACGGAGCGACTCGAGTCGCCAGACCGTCTTTGGAGCCCCCCTTCCCGCCCCGCCGTGGTTCTCCGCGGCTGTTTCCGGCCCTCGCCCGCAGGGTGGGCAGAGGGGAGCTGGCGCCGGCCGGGGGCGCGGACTCGGCCGCGGGGACCCCGCGCTTCCGAGGGGCGCCCGAGCCGGGCTGCGGTTGGCTCTGCAGGGCTGGGGACCCCGGTCCCGCCTGGCCTGGACTGCCGGCACGCTTGCCCTTCTGTACTTTATGATCTGACATGTAGGGTTTCTTTTTCCTAGTAGTTTATTCTTAGCGCTGTCAACGTGCTTAGTTTTTTTTTTTTTATTTTTTATTTTTGAGGACACCCTTTCCTCTCTCTTTCCAGTTGTTTGTGTTTTTGTTTTGTTTTAGTTAGGCATTTTGTCCCTCTGATCTTGAGTGGCCTTTGGAAAATGACACGCCAAACGGAAATTTACACAGGCGTCCGGTGATTCCAGAAATGCAGGATGTCCGGCCAGGTGGGCGCCCGGCCTCTCGTCCACCGTGGCGTCGTGGTGCGCGTGTTCTTGTCTCAGGGTTTACGTTTGGGCCCCGCAGCCCACCTTCGGGAGGGAAAGCGCAGCGGGCGCGTTGGGCCGGCGCCTTTGGGGCGCCCTTTGGTGCGCTCGGCTTGCGGGGGACCGGCCTCCAGGGGACCCGGCGGGGAAGCCCGCGCGACCCGCCCCTCGCGCGGGCTCCGTGTGTGTCAGTTTGTGGAAACTGTGTCGCGGCCGGGGCCGGGGTCGGGACGCTGGGACCGCCTGGGAGCCGATGTTGACTCCGGGCCCCGGTTCTCCACAGTTATCTGAGGTCCGAGGGTTTCCAGCCCGCCATTGCGCACTGGCGCTTTCTATTTTGCACTTCCTGTGGCCTGAGGCGCGGCTGAGCCTGGGCTCTGGCTTTTCCGCTTGGGTAACTCCGGGTGGCCCGGGTGGGCGGCCTGAGCAGTGGGCAGTTTTTTATTTTTGAGGACACCCTTTCCTCCCTCTCTCCAGTTGTTTGTGTTTTTGTTTTGTTTTAGTTAGGCATTTTGTCCCTCTGATCTTGAGTGGCCTTTGGAAAATGACACGCCAAACGGAAATTTACACAGGCGTCCGGTGATTCCAGAAATGCAAGGTGTCCGGCCAGGTGGGCGCCCGGCCTCTCGTCCACCGTGGCGTCGTGGTGGGCGTGTTCTTGTCTCAGGGTTTACGTTTGGGCCCCGCAGCCCACCTTCGGGAGGGAAAGCGCAGCGTGCGCGTTGGGCCGGCACCTTTGGGGCGCCCTTTGGTGCGCTCGGCTTGAGGGGGACCGGCCTCCAGGGGACCCGGCGGGGAAGCCCGCGCGACCCGCCCCTCGCGCGGGCTCCGTGTGTGTCAGTTTGTGGAAACTGTGTCGCGGCCCGGGGCCGGGGTCGGGACGCTGGGACCGCCTGGGAGCCGATGTTGACTCCGGGCCCAGGTTCTCCGCAGTTATCTGAGGTCCGAGGGTTTCCAGCCCGCCATTGCGCACTGGCGCTTTGTATTTTGCTCTTCCTGTGCCCGGAGGAGCGGCTGAGCCTGGGCTCTGGCTTTTCCGCGTGGGTAACCGTGTTCTTGTCTCAGGGTTTACTTTTGGGCCCCTCAGCCCACCTTCGGGAGGGAAAGCACAGCAGGCGCCTTGGGCCGGCGCCTTTGGGGAGCCCTTTGGTGCGCTCGGCTTGCGGGGGACCGGCCTCCAGGGGAGCCGGCGGGGAAGCCCGCGCGACCCGCCCCTCGCGCGGGCTCCGTGTGTGTCAGTTTGTGGAAACTGTGTCGCGGCCGCGGCCGGGGTCGGGACGCTGGGACCGCCTGGGTGCCGATGTTGACTCCGGGCCCAGGTTCTCCGCAGTTATCTGAGGTCCGAGGGTTTCCAGCCCGCCATTGCGCACTGGCGCTTTCTATTTTGCACTTCCTGTGGCCGGAGGCGCGGCTGAGCCTGGGCTCTGGCTTTTCCGCTTGGGTAGCTCCGGGTGGCCCGGGTGGGCGGCCTGAGCAGTGGGCAGGGCGCGGAGGCATCCTAGGGGAGGGAAACTGAAAGTGGGGAGAACCTTCAGAACTCCAGCTGATCCACTCGCCTCGCCTCCCCGCCCCTCTTACTTGCACTTGTCATGTACTGGTTGGCTGGCCGGCGCATTTTTCAAAATGTAATAATTTGTTTATCCTTAGTAGCCGTGACGCGTAGTTCACTTGTAGTGCACAGTTGTAGGAGTTTTGACAGAAGATCGCCGTCAGGTGGCAGAGCAATCCTGTCATCCCATTTGCTGCCCTTTGGCGCCAGCTTGCCTCTTGCCTCTTGGCCGCTAATCTCCTCTCTGTCCCTAAGGTTTTGGCTTTTCCAGAAAGTCAGGTAAAGGGAACACCAGCATGTAGCTTTTTGTTTCTGGCTGCTTTGGCTCAGCAAAAGCTATGCGAGATTCATCCCTGGTTTGTTTTTTTGTTGTTGTTGTTGTTTTAAAGATTTATTTATTTAGTTATTTACTTGGCTGTGCCGGGTCTTAGTTGCGGCACATGGGATCTTCCTTGCCGTGTGCAGTATCTTTTAATTGCGGCGTGCGGCATCTAGTTCCCTGAGCAGGGATGGACCCCGGGCCCCCTGCATTGGGAGCGTGGAGTCTTAGCCACTGGACCACCAGGGAAGTCCGTCATCCCTGTTGTTGCAGGTATGAGACGCCACTCATTTTTCTGGCTGTGTTGTATTCCATCTTCTGTTTGTCCATTCGCCTGCGGGTGGCAGGACTTGTGGGATGTTTGCAGTTTTGAGGGGATGAGGAATCAAGCTGCTGTAAACATCCCAGGGCAGGTTTCCATGTGAACTTGGGTTTTACCTCACTTGAGAAAATACTCAGAAGTGGGACTGGGGTCTGTGCTAAGTGTATGTTTAACAACCCTTCTGCATCTTAGAAATTGGTTATTTTTGAGTATTGGAAGAGCTTAGAAATCCACTGTGACCCAGCACCCAGGCACTTGAAGCAAAGATGAAAGTTCATCTGGAGATGGTCATGTTGTCCCCATCACTGGCAGGCGGACTCTCAAGCACTGTACCACCAGGGAAGCCCTCCCATCACTGTCTTGGATTCGAGGCAGAGCAAGGCCACCGATTTGTAACCCTTGTAAGGAAGGCCTCGTGTGTCCAGGCCCTGGCAGGATCTGGCTTCTTTCTAGTGGTGGGTGGTTCTGAAGTGGAGAGCGTCTTTCCCTTGCTGGCCGGACCTCGCTTGGCAGGGTGCGGGGTGTGCTGCCTGCCTGGCTGGACGCTGTTTCTCCCGTTCAGCAGCCGTTCCTGGTGTGTCTGTCCTACCACCAGGCAGGCGGTCAGGGGCCCTAGTGAAGTGCTCAGTGAGCCGCAGCCTTCCTAAAGCTTTGCGGGTAATGTCTGCTACCCTCCCATTTCCCTGCTGAGGAATTCTGCTTTCTCATGGGAAGAGAGGGGGCAGTACTTTATAAGAGTTCCTGTTTTGTGTTGACTCGATGGATGCGGAATACATTAAGAAAATGGGCTCCTTCCAGAAGCTTAACTTCTGAGAAGGTCAGATTACTCATGTGACC
>NC_041225.1:90911268-90912949 GCF_002837175.3 Physeter macrocephalus | reverse complement strand
GGCTCACGGGCCCAGCCGCTCCGCGGCACGTGGGATCCTCCCAGACCGGGGCGCGAACCCGGTTCCCCTGCATCGGCAGGCGGACGCGCAACCACTGCGCCACCAGGGAAGCCCCCATCGATTCTTATTTAGCACATCTATGACAGGTTACTTTCCTGCTCAGCCACATGGACATTCATGAGGACGTTTCAAGTTAGGTGTCCTCTACTCCAGTACTTTACTCACAGCTCATTCACACATGTAGGCAACAGTGTTTCTTAATTTAATGGACTCTGCAGTGCTGGTTGTGATCAGTCTCATGAAAAGGAAAGGAGGAAAAAGCCTCCAAGTTGACTTGGTGGTCTTGGGATGAAATGGACGCAGAAGACAGCTTGATTGTCAGACTGGAAACTTTTATTTTCCTTTTCCTCTTCTTTTTATCTTTCCTATCAGGTCTTCTGTCCACTTCCCACCGCCTTCTTTCAAACAGGAAAGACACTAATTAGCTGCTGGATTGTTTTTGTGTGTGAAAACAACTATTGTTTTAGATTTCTTGTTGTCCGCTGAATGTTATTGTTTTTACTGCCAAATGAGCTTCGGTGGTTGATGTAGGGGGTCTCTTGGGAACTTAACTTTTTCAAGTTTAAGTGGAAAAGCTTTTTTCTTTGAATTGGCTTTTACTGGGTGCTTCAAGATTTGCTCTTAGCTCTTTGAGGGGGACTGAATAGCACTATGTTTCTTTTGAGGTCCCAGTAAATAAAGGATCCCATGTCCTCCTGGGCACTTTATCGTGATTTTACTGTGTGTGCTCTCTAATAGCCAGATGCAAGTTCCAGGAAAATGAGATATAAGTGAATATAAATCATCTAATATTTTTAGAATTTGCTTTGGCCATACTCCTGGTCCCATTCTACTTCTTGTAGCACATGGCTTTAAAGAGCATTAGCTATGTTTATATTAAATATAATATACATATACCATATTAAATATTATGTTGGTGTGTACATGTAATATATTACTGTTTAAATTAATGTATAACCATTATGTATTATATTAACATGTATTTTTGCATAGCATATATTGTACACAAAATATATGACTAATGCAATGTATATATATGTTTAATATGTTCACAATATTAATATGATACATCATGTAATAGATCATAAAACAATTATATAATATATAAATATATAATTATTGTCTGATATAATACATTATATTTAATGTATTCTATATAACACATGTAGGAATCTGTTCATAAAAATTGATGTAAAAATATGCAATATTTTAAATCAAATGGGCCATAATCTCACTACCTACACATAACTACTTTTAAAATCTTGAGCCCTGTCTAAATCATGCTTACATATCTCTCAACCTGTTTTTCTACACATGCACATATACACACATTTATACACAATATATATGTATACTCCCAGTTTTCAGTTCAATGTATATAAATATATATGTAATTATATTCCTGTGTATGTATACAAATGTAAATAAAAGGTATGTGTATAGGTATGTATTTCACATATTTATATAAACATATCACATAAATAATGTATGTATATATAAATACATGATTATATACATACATACACAGAAATATACTTATTTAAACAAAAGAGACCTAAATAAACATAGTTTTAGAGGAATAAAACTAGTTATGTCTCACTGTTTCAATAACAGTTTATAG
>NC_041225.1:90906206-90910159 GCF_002837175.3 Physeter macrocephalus | reverse complement strand
AACCCCAGATCTGTGTTCACAGTGTTTGGGTTGCAAATTTATTTGTGGTCTTGCAAACAGAAGGTAAGAAATTACCTTAAAATGCTCCCAGATTGGTGGTATTCCAAACACAGAACTAAACACTCTCTGGAGAGGGAGACCTTCAACCCAGGCCTATAGCGTTCCCACAGATGAAGTTTAGCTCAAGGTGAGCTCATGATCTAAATGTACACAATAATGAAGAAATCAGCTACAATTGGAGAGAATCAGCAAAAACAATCAATACCAGAATTAGATTCCCAAGGCCATCCATTCAATGTTGGAATTATCAGGTGCAAGGCAGAAAATATACATAATAATAGAACTAAAATAAGGAACAGGATGTTTTAAAAGAGTGGGTAGGCTCTTTAAAACATTTTTAAAGTACATGTCATTGATAAAGCTAAAAAATCAAAGGTTGTGTAGAACAGCAGAATAATCATGGAGAAGAGTGAAATTATGCTGTTTTTAAAATATGGCAAATCAGATTTTCTGCCTAATTATATAAGCCGATTTATCTTTAAAAAATACACATATTTTGAAGACTTATTGGCTGTAAAATAACTAAAGGCTATTTCACAGGGCTTCTCTCCAAAGAAAAGTGAGAAGTAGCAAAACACAAAAAGTTGAGGGGGAAAATGTTCTATCAAACTACTATTAAACAGATAACATCAGTATTAATAAAGAAAAACTTCTAGAGAGTAGCAAAGGAAGAATGCTCATTTATTCATCTTATGAAGTCTTTATAATCCTAATACTGAAAATAGATTAGGTCTGTAAGGAAAAAGAAATTTACAGGTCAAATTTACTTGTAACTATAAAAGCAAACATTTTAAACTATGATTTTAGCTACCCAAGTTCACTAGAGTAAGAAAAAGCATGAGCAAGTTAGGTCATCCAATGAATGAAAAGGTAGTTTAATGTCAAGAATATATATCAATAGATTGAAATCACCACATTGTATTTCTTTCATCTGTCTCCTTAAAAAATTGATAAGTACTTATATTGATCTCTCTTGTACTAGCCACTGTGCTACGACACTTACATATTTACTCCTTTAAACCTTCTATCATGCCTGGGGGAAAGTTCTATTTTGCTTCCAATCCTTAGCTAAGACTCTAACCCCCAGAAAAGTAAAGCAACATTTGTAAGTTTTTGGGGATGGTCAGTGATGGGACCAGTACAGGAACATCCAAAGTCTCTGCTTGGAAACAGGGCCCCATATTGACACTCACACTACAGATCAAAGGAAAGGAACCATGCACTTACAATACAGATTAAATCTCACATTACAGGTTAAAGGAAAGGAACCATGCACTTACAATACAGATTAAATCTCACATTACAGGTTAAAGGAAAGGAACCATGCACTTACAATACAGATTAAATCTCACATTACAGGTTAAAGGAAAGGAACCATGCACTTACAATACAGATTAAATCTCACATTACAGGTTAAAGGAAAGGAACCATGCACTTACAATACAGATTAAATCTCACATTACAGGTTAAAGGAAAGGAACCATGCACTTACAATACAGATTAAATCTCACATTACAGGTTAAAGGAAAGGAACCATGCACTTACAATACAGATTAAATCTCACATTACAGGTTAAAGGAAAGGAACCATGCACTTACATTATAGATTAATACCCACATAACAGGTTAAAGGAAAAAGAAACATGTGCTTCTCCCAAAAGTTGTAAAGAAAGCATATCTATTTCTAAATATATTTCCCAATTTCTTTTGCTTGTTTTCTGACCTTTGTAGTGCACTTTGCCATGAGGAAAATTTTCATTCTTATCTAATGAAATGTATCCTTTTTCCTTTGTATCTTAGAAAGGTGTTCCTCATGAATAATTTATTTCAAGTCTCCCAGGTTTCTGATACTTTTACAGTTTCACTATGTGTTTACTTTTAACTAGTTGCTATATCTAGAATTTGTTAATGATAGCCATATTTTCCCACTTTTGTTGAATAGTTTTGCTACTGATCCAAAATGTCAATTTTACTTTAATCTCAAATCCCTTATGCTCTTGCATCTAATTTTAAGATGCTTCCTATTCCACTGGTTGTTTTGTCTATCTGAAACAAAATGCTACCTTAATAATAATGTAATCATAATATAATAAATGTAATTGGTAAACATAATATCATATATAATAAATAGCATAATATAAAATAACAAAATATAATTTACCATATAACAAGGTCAAAAGAGAACAAAACTACACAATCACTTGAAATATCCCCCAAAGATATTTTATAAAATTCAATATTCATTTCTAATTTAAAAGAAATAGTAAAATAGGGATTGATGAATGCTTCCACAGTAAGAAGAAATTATACGTCTAAAAGAGAAAGAGGTAAATGATAAACTTTAGTAACACTGGCAATAAATGCAGGACAAGATGAAGATGCCTGATATAATGTTAAAGAAAAACTATTATGTAACATTGTCTTTGCAGCACTGATGAGTTCAGTGAAAAGAGGATCTCATAGAAAAGAGTATCTTCTTCTTCTTAATATCTGTACACTTGTGACGGGAAGGAGGGTCGTCCTGATGCTCAACCAGATGCTCCTGTTCTTAACGGCTGAATCGGTGGTTCTTCTGGGTCCATGGGAGGCATTCGGCCTCTCTGTATAATGCTGTCACCATCGAAGATGTCCAGAAGCTGGCAGCCTTCATGAAGCATTTTTTGGAGATGCACCAACTATGAGCACATCCTAACCAATACACACTCTGCCCTTGAACAATGTACAAAATTGAAAGTCACTTGGGCTGAACTGGGCGATTGGGATTGACATGTATACACTGATGTGTATAAAATTGATGACCAATACGAACCTGCAGTATCAAAAAAAAAGAATAAATGTAACAGAAAGGAAATGAACTCACAGATATAGACATCAAAGCAGTGGTTACCAGTGGGTAGAGGAAAGGGGGGAGGAGCAAGATAGGGGTAGGGGAGGGGATTAAGAGTTACCAAGTTCTATGCATAAAATAAATAAACTATAAGGAATATAGCCAATGTTTTATAATAACTTTATTCATTTTTAAATAAATTTATTTATTTTATGTATTGTTGGCTGCATTGGGTCTCCGTTGCTGCACGCGGGCTTTCTCTAGTTGCAGCGAGCTGGGGCTACCCTTTATTGTGGTGCGTGGGCTTCTCATGGTGGTGGCTTCTCTTGTTGCAGAGCACAGGCTCTAGGCACGCGGGCTTCAGCCGTTGTGGCACACAGGCTCAGTAGTGTGGCTCACGGGCTGTAGGGCGCAGACTCAGTAGTTGTGGCGCGTGGGCTTAGTTGCTCCGCGGCACGTGGGATCTTCCCGGACCAGGGCTCGAACCCATGTCCCCTGCATTGGCAGGCGGATTCTTAACCATTGCGCCATGAAGGAAGCCCTATAATAACTTTAAATGGAGTATAATCTATAAAAATATTGAATCACTGTGTTCTAATATATTGTTATTAAATATAATACTGTAAATCAACTATACTTCAATTTAAAAAATGATCACCACAGTATGTCTAGTTAACATCCATTACCATATATGGTAGATATCTTTTTTTCCTGTGATGAGGACTTTTAAGATCTACTCTCTTAGCAAATTTTAAATATGCAATACGGTATTATTAACTATAGTCACATCCCCAGGACTTATTTTATCACTGGCAGTCTGTACATATTGACCACCTTTACCCATTTCACCCACCCTCCACCCCCTGCCTCTGGTAACCACCAGTCTATGTATCTATATGAGCTTTTTTTAAAATTCTATATGAAGTGAGATCATACAGGATTTTTCTTTCTCTGTCTGACATATTTTACCTAGCAAAATGCCCTCACGGCCCATTTCTGCTGTCACAAATGGCAGGATTTGCTTCTTTCTCATGGCTGAATTATATATATATATATATATATATATA
>NC_041225.1:90905058-90905552 GCF_002837175.3 Physeter macrocephalus | reverse complement strand
GGCCTAGGACTCCTGCCAGCTCGGTGACCCTGGCCGAGTGCCTTAAGGCTTCTAGGTCTCAGTGTTCTCATCTGTAGCATGGGCTTAACAGGACCCAGTCTCTGTGGCAGTTACAAGGATGCACTGTGTTCATGCTTGTAGGCTCTGCAATGTAGAACACTTAGCACAATTCGGAGCATCGTTCGTTGTTCCACAGATGTTACCTGGTCTGTTGAATGACTTTGCCTGGTACAGACCAAAGCGATTAGGAAATGGGTATATCCCAGCTTCACTCCCTTTCCATGAAAACAGGGCTCAGGAAAAAAAAAATCTTTTTTTCAATAGTCGTATCATATAGTGAGTGGAAAGAGCACCATTGTGAAGGCAGCTTAGGGTTTGAATTCCAGGGCTTATGCTCTCTGTGGCCTGGGCAGGTTACTTTTGAACTGCAATCCCGCGCTTCCCTGGTGGCGCAGTGGTTGAGAGTCCGCCTGCCGATGCAGGGGACATGGGTT
>NC_041225.1:90903330-90904520 GCF_002837175.3 Physeter macrocephalus | reverse complement strand
AATTCTATAAGGGAAAGTTCAGGTTAGGCTTCTTGGAGGAGGTGCCATCCTTTCTAAGGAGAGTAGAACCTCCTGGGGTGGCAGGAGGGAGCAGTGTGTCAGAGGTTGAGAAATATAAGAAAATACGGCATAACTAATGTACAGGACTGGAACTCAGGGCTTGGGAAAGAAATGAGAGTTGATACTGGAAACCTAGTGGGGACAAACAGAAAGGGGCCTTGTTTGTCCTGTCAGAAGTTTGGATGTTTATCCTGAAGGCTGTGGGAAACCCTAAAGATCAATGAGATGGACTTCTGGTTTAGAACTCACTCGGACGTCCATGTGGAAGGCAGTTGATTGGGTGCAGGGTGAATTGTAACCTAAGGGACCCACTTAAGTTATAAAAGGTTGGACTGGATTTTGGAGATCCGAGAGAGAATGGGTAGGGCCTGGTGACCAGCTGGAAAAGGAAGGGCAGCAAACGTGGGTGACAGTTTACAGCTGCATCTTTTTGTGAGATACAGAGCTCAGTAGGAAGGGATCGGGGGTGGGGAGAGGAGATAACTCCATCTTTAGTGCTTTAGAGGGCCCTCGTAGATGGGTCTGGGCCCAAGGTTCAGATCTGGCCTTTTTGCGAGGATGGGTGTTTGTAGGCATGGGAGATACTTAGGTTACCCACGAGATGATACAAAGAATCATAGGTCTGAGAGTTTTTTAAGTGAGTCTATTTGAGGATGTTTCTAAGCTGAGAGAAAGTAGCCAGCAGAGGAAGGGTGTGAAGATTTAGGAGAGGAAATGATGGTTCATTTGTTTTCAAAAAGCGGAATGCTTGTCGTGTGCCTGGCCCTTTTCTAGGATCTGGGGTTCACACCCAGATCACAGATAACATCTGTTCACACCCAGATAACAGATACCATCTGTTATCTCACCTGCAAGGACAGTTCAACTCATCCCCTGGTGAAGAGAAGTCAGATTATTCTTTGCATCCCATTCAGGTGTAGGAACTGTTCTGTACCTCTGAAGGGACTTTACTCAAGCAGAGTAATAAGTTAGAAATCAAAAGAAATTATAGCTGGAAGGGACCTGAAAGGCCACGGTACTTAATTTTGCCTAATATTTTACACTGAATGTAAGAAAAGTTTATTTCAGAGCCCATTCTTTTCTGAGTTCCTTCACTGAACTTTATGTTTTTCATCCAGTGGGTCTAGCTT
>NC_041225.1:90902745-90902830 GCF_002837175.3 Physeter macrocephalus | reverse complement strand
ACAGTATAGCCATGTCTTGCACTTCACAGCTCACAAAGCATGTGCGTTGGAAGAAGAAAAAAAGAACTGAAAAGTATAAAACCAG
>NC_041225.1:90900948-90902605 GCF_002837175.3 Physeter macrocephalus | reverse complement strand
AAGCCACCGCAATGAGAAGCCTGTGCACCACAACAAAGAGTAGCCCCCACTCGCTGCAACTAGAGAAAGCCTGCACACAGCAACAAAGATCCAACACAGCCATAAATAAATAAATAAATAAAAGAATATACTCCATCAATAATGTGTGTAATGGAATGGTGTGAATGAGTATTTTATCAGCATTCCTGTAATGCACAAACCTATAGCAGTACTGAAATCAGTAATGCATTTATAATAGTAAATATTTATGAGGAAGTAATCCATAGAGATTTTCTCAAAGTTAACAATGAAAATTAATGTGACATTATCAATAATAAATTGTGAAGCTGAAATAAACTTTTCTAAACTATTAATAAATAAAAGCAAATTCTAATCAACCATGTTAAAAGAAATCTCTGTCTATAAACTACAAAGTTTATTTATGAAAATTTTATTTCTAAAATACATAAACTGTCATATGAGGAGGCAGTTAAAGAATTTATAGCTAAAAGAGTGGGGAAAAGTTTTATAGAGACACATCTGGCAGTAGTTAATTTTTTTTTTTTTTTTTTTTTTGCGGTATGCCGGCCTCTCACTGTTGTGGCCTCTCCCGTTGCGGAGCACAGGCTCCGGACGCGCAGGCTCAGTGGCGACGGCTCACGGGCCCAGCCGCTCCACGGCATATGGGATCTTCCCGGACGAGGGCACGAACCCGTGTCCCCTGCATCAGCAGGCGGACTCTCAATCACTGCGTCACCAGGGAAGCCCAGTAGTTAATTTTTAAATGTCATTTTTCTAGATTTTGTGACACCTATAGTATTGATATTTGAAAGCATTTAAAAAATTGTAATTTGAAGATTTAGAATCACATGACTAAAATTCTAAGAAAAGAACAGATAATATAAAAATATTTATATAAGATATTGTGTATCTTTATCAGGAAAAGTCTTTATCAAGAAAAGACTTTAAAATCATCAGAATTAATATTATATTTTATTTATTTGTATCTTTTATTTATATATAGATATTTATATATTTATATAAAGAACTTAAAGATAAAGCCCTAGTTAAGGCAGTGACAATAACAGTAGTAGTGGGAGTGAAAAGAAATGTTTATATTCAAGCACATTTTGTCAGTAAAAGTCCAAGATCAAATGTCTGACTGCATACATGAGATGGATAGACAGAGTGGTAAAAATCAAAGTTAACTATAGAGGTTCTAGTAAAGATGGGGTTGCCATCACCCAACCCAAGGGGTTGTGATCATCCGCAAGGTCTAGGAGACTCAAAGGGAAGGTAATGGTTAGAGGAAAAGTTAATTGGTGGAAAAATAAGACTCCCAGTCTCCCCATCTCCTTATACCAGTTTTTTCTTTTTTTAACATCTTTATTGGAGTATAAAGGAGACTCAAAGGGAAGGTAATGGTTAGAGGAAAAGTTAATTGGTGGAAAAATAAGACTCCCAGTCTCCCCATCTCCTTATACCAGTTTTTTCTTTTTTTAACATCTTTATTGGAGTATAATTGCTTTAAAATGGTGTGCTAGTTTCTGCTTTATAACAAAGTAAATCAGTTATACATATACATATGTCCCCATATCTCTTGCCTCTTGCATCTCCCTCCCTCCCACCCTCCCTATCCCACCCCTCTAGGTGGTCACAAAGCACCGAGCTGATCTCC
>NC_041225.1:90898840-90899637 GCF_002837175.3 Physeter macrocephalus | reverse complement strand
CTATTAAGACCTTTCAGGAGCATCTTGATTTTCATGGCATCATCCACCAAAAGGAAGGATATTTTACACAAGGTCCTGGTCCACTTTTTGGCTTGCTTTTGTGTTTATGTTTTTGTTTCTTTCACATTGGGCGGTACATTAGGCTACCTATTGCATGCTCCCTCATTCATGCATGCATTCATTCAAACAATATTTACTGAGTGGAGATATTTAATTAACACTCAATAAATGATGTTTAGATGAATGAATGCGCTTTTTATCAAAGTAAGTGTAAGTACTGAGAAAAATTACAGAATGTATGATCCCAGCCCCACAAAAGCTTATAATTGTGTTGAGGATATAACATATGCTGAGGAAATAAGTAATATATCATGTTGGACAGTTTCTAAGTTCAAAAATGAGTTTTTATAAATAATCAGAGCCTAAGGAGGACAAAGAAGGGACAGTTCATTATGGGTTGAATCTATCAATAAATGTACATTTCAGATGAGATTTGAGATTGACCTTAAAGAAGAAGAGGACTCAGATATATGAACAGAGAACAAAAAAAGGCATGGTGATAGCATGTGCATAGTGTGGCCAATATTTATATTCTTCATTAAAGACAGTCAGAGAGAACCCAAATGTAACTGTTTCCATGGGTCCATTCTCAGTATCCAAACAAAATGGCAAATCCTATCTTACTAAAACTAATGAAAAACACAGTCTTTAACAAAGAGATTGTGAAGGAAAGGGGGAGAGAAAGGCTTGCATCCCACACCACACAGCAAAACTTATTTAATTATTTGTTTAATTTT
>NC_041225.1:90892285-90897365 GCF_002837175.3 Physeter macrocephalus | reverse complement strand
TAAAAACTCTCCAGAAAGTGGGCATAGAGGGAACATACCTCAACATAATAAAGGCCATATATGATAAGCCCATAGCTAACATACTCAATGGTGAAAAGCTGAAAGCATTTCCCCTAAGATCAGGAACAAGACAAGGATGCCCACTCTCACCACTTTTATTGAATGTAGTTTTGGAAGTCCTAGCCACAGTGATCAGACAAGAAAAAATAAATAAAAGGACTCCAAAATGGAAAGGAAAAAGTAAAACTGTCACTGTTTGCAGAAGGCATGATACATAAAAATGCTAAAGACACCATCAAAAAACTATTAGAGCTCAAAAATGAACTTGGTGAATTTGCAGGATACAAAATTAATATATAGAAATCTACTTTATTTCTATACACTAACAATGAACTATCAGAAAGAGAAATTAAGGAAACAATCTCATTTACAATCGCATACAAAAGAATAAAATACATAAGAATAAACCTGCCTAAGGAGGTAAAAGAACTGTACCCAGGAAACTATACGACACTGATAAAAGAAATTAAAGATGACACAAACAGCTGGAAAGATATACCATGGTCACGGACTGGAAGAATTAATATTGTTAAAATGACCATCATACCCAAGGAAATCTACGGATTCAATGCAGTCTGTATCAAAATATCAAGGGCATTTTCCACAGACCTAGAACAAATAATTTTAAACTTTGTATGGAAACACAAAAGATCCTAAATAGCTTAAACAGTCTTGAGAAAGAAGAACACAACTGGAGGAATCATGTTCCCTGGCTTCAGACTGTGCTACAAACCTACAGTAATCAAAACAGTATGGTACTGGCACAAAAACATCGATCACTGGAACAGAATAGAGAGCCCAGAAAGAAACCTATGCACTTATGGTCAATGAATCTATGACAAAGGAAGCAAGAATATGCAATGGAGAAAAGTCTGGGCTTCCTTAGGGATGGTTTCATCAATTAATTTGTTTTCTTAAAGGGACCATACTTTTCCATGTCTTTGTATACCTTGTGATTTTTTTGGTTGAAAATTTGGCTTTCAAATATTATAATGTGCCTATGGAAATCAGATTCTCCCACTTTCCCAGGGTTTTCTGGGCTTTTGATTGTTGAAGGCTGTAGTAGTCTGTTTGTTTAGGGACCTTTCCAAACTATTTTTCAATGACTGTATTTCTTATCGTATGTAGGCACTGAGGTCTCTGTTCCTTTAGTCATGTTTAGCTAATGTTTTGACAGAGATTTCCTTGAATTCCTGCACCTAAAACAAACAAAAACAAATATACACAAGCACATCCACATGCACACTCAAAAACACACACCTCTCCCCATTGTGCAGATTGCTGGATCACTTCTTCAACATTTAGATGACCTGCATTGAGTTCAGGGCTCAGCCCATGGTAAAAGCTTAGAGACTCCTCGGATGTTTTCAGAACATGCATCTTATCTTGAGTATGCATGTGGCTTTCTTAATCTCTCTGGACACATGTGTACTTTTTGTATGTTCTAATTTCCCAAAGAATCTCCCCCAACTTTTGCTCCTGGATATTATGTGGTCTATTGTATTTCAATGCAGTCTTCTGCCCCAGCCATCTGTGCTTTGTTAGTTCACCTTGCACTTTTTTTGAGCAATGACCGCTGCTTTTCCAGACTGTGTTCCAAGTTAGGTAAGACAGAGATAAGCATCTTGTGTCAGTCCTTCAGGTAGCTCCCAGACAGGTTAGAACAGATACACATAATAATCTGAGAGTACGGTCTCTTCTGCTCCCTCCTGAAGCAGTATTGAGGGTCCCATACTAGGAATGGTCTGCTGCTATTTTAAGACTATCATTGCATTAAGACTCCACCACTTGAAGACCATCACTACACTAACAGTGATGCTATTTTAAGACTATCATTGCATTAAGACTCCACCACTTCAACACCATCACTACACTAACAGTGGATGGGGCAAGGGCAAGTAAAAATGCCACCAAGCTTTCCTGCCATTTTCAAATTGCCTCTTCCCTGGTTCAGTATGTGTTTGGTTACTGTAAATCTTTGGCTGATTTCAGGACGAAGAGAAACTCAAAGAACCCTACAACAAGAAACAGTATAATCACACTCTCAGAAGCCAAAAGACAGAGAAACAATCTTTTCTCCCAAGGGAGAAAGAAAAAGGAAATTTGTTATAAAGCAGGGATCCTCAAAAAGATTAATAGTTAATTTCTTATCTGAAACCATGGAAGCAAGAGGCCAGACATATTTAAAGTGCTGAAAGAAAAAAATTGTCCACCAAGAATTCTATATTTGGCCAAACTGGTTTCAAAACTTAGGGAGAAATTAACACATTCCCAGATGAACAAAGGCTGAGGGCATTTGTTTTACAACTTCCTACCACTGCCCTATGAGAAATGCTAAATGGAACCTTCAGGTTGAAATGAAAGGACACTAGACAGCAACTCGAAGCTGTATAAAGAAATAGAAATCTCCAGTAAAGATAAATACATGGGCAAATACTAAAGCCAGTATTGTGTTACTGGCTTGTAACACTACTTTTTATTTCTTACATGATTGAGAAAACAAATGCATGAAATAATCATAAATCCATGTTATTGGGCTCACAAAGTATAAAGGTGTAATTTGTGACAACAATAATGTAAAGAGGAGGAATGGAACTGTAGAGCAACAGAGTTTCTGTGTGCTATTGAAGTTGGTTTCAATTCAAATTATATTGTTTTAACTTTAGAATGGTAAATGTAATCTTCTTGATAAGCACAAAGAAAATATCAGTAGACTATATGCAAAAAGAAATGAAAAGCGAATCAAGAGTTCACTACAGGGGCTTCCCTGGTGGCGCAGTGGTTGAGAGTCCGCCTGCCGATGCAGGGGACGCGGGTTCGTGCCCCGGTCTGGGAAGATCCCACATGCCACGGAGCGGCTGGGCCCGTGAGCCATGGCCGCTGAGCCTGCGCGTCCGGAGCCTGTGCTCCGCAACGGGAGAGGCCACAACAGTGAGAGGCCCGCGTACCACTCTTATTCAACATAGTTTTGGAAGTTCTAGCCACAGCAATCAGAGAAGAAAAAGAAATAAAAAGAATCCAAATCGGAAAAAAAGAAGTAAAGCTGTCACTGTTTGCAGATGACATGATACTATACATAGAGAATCCTAAGGATGCTAAAGTGAGGAATTAAGTCTTTTAAATTTAGTTATTTATTTTAAAGAGCAGAATAGCATACATAAACAGGTGCCTAATGAAAACTTGTATTCTAATTTGGAACTCTCATGAACACCTATTTTTTTGTTCTTCTAATGGTTTGATAGTAGGCCATTTGACTATTTTTATCTTTATGGCTTTAACTTTAGACGAATGAAATATTCGTAAATTTTAAAAAGTATTTTTCTTTATTTGATGGGGGTGGGATACTGGAGAAATGAAAGGTCAAACACCTATTGAGGAATCCATACTTGTCTATATATTGTGTACTTTTATTTCAATAACTGATTTAAAATTCCTAAAAGGATGCTATAATAAGTTATTATGCCATTTTACAGACTGAATTAAGTGAATTTCAGGGAGGTATGAAACTTGCCTAAAGCTATCCAGCAGCCAAGTGGTAGAAGTGAGAATTAAATCCAGGTATACCTATCGCCAAAGTTTCTGCTCATCTCTTTACATCATCCACTTTTAATAGCCAATGCTTTCCTGCTTACAAATATGACTGAGGTTTCCAGACAGTCAGCATTCCTTTTTAATCAGATAGAAAAATTACTGTTGATTCTCTAAAGACATATTCCTTTTCCATTAAGTGACTTTAGTTGTTGAAATAATACTTTCAGGCAGTAGTAATCATACAGTTGGAGACGAAGAACAGAACTCAGGGATATGTCTAGCAGTCAGTAAAGACCAACTGGGCTCACTGATGATATTTACGGTCATTTCCTCTAGACTAACATAATCTCATTAATAAGACCCTAATAATTCACAGTACTGCCCTTGCCTGATTGTTTGTTCTTCACCATCTATCACTCTCTCTTTCCCCATATTATTATTATTTTTGACAATTTTTGGTGAATTAAATTCAGGGATTAGTATTCAGGAGTACTAGTCACAAAAGCAGACAATCCTAAATCACACCAAAGGAAGAAAATATAGAAAAAGTATAAATTATATAAATACACACACATACACACATGTACCAACTATAGGTTGTACTTCTCCAAAATCTATTCAGTATCTGCACATTTATTGTATATTAGCAGTAAGACTAGAAATGAGCATAACACTCTGTTTACAACATACAGAAAACAGACCCAAATATGGAAATTACTAGCAATGAGAATGGGGAAGAAAGACTATAACAAGGAATGTAGATGATATTTTTGTTTCCTAGCTATGATGCCAAATATTGAACTTTCAACTTGAGACAAGGAGGCCATAGAAAGTTGTATTAGTTTCCTAGAGCTGCCATGACAATGTACCAGAGACTGAGGAGGTTAAACAACAGAAATTTACTTACTCACAGGTCTAGAGGCTAGACATCTGAGATAAGGTGTCAACAGGATTGATTTCTTCTGAGGTATCTCTTCTTGGTTTGTAGTTGCCATGTTTTCCTTTTGTCTTCACATGGTCTTCTCTCTGTGCATGGCTGTGTCCTAATATTGTCTTCTTAGAAGGACACCAGTCATATTGGATTAGAGCCCACCCATTTGGCCTCATTTTATTTCAATTACCTATTGAAGGGCCTTATCTCCAAATACAGTCATATTAGGAGGTATTGGGGGTTAAGACTTCCACATATTTACTTGAGCAGGACACAATTCAGCTAATAATAGAAGAGTAATTTAAGCAAGTAAGTAACTATTGTTTACGGTGAGTTGCTTAAAGAAATGAATTTACTCAAGAAAAACAAGAAGAAATTACATAACACTGTACGTTATACAAAGATATTAAATTAATCATCATAACATCCTGTGAGATGGGCATTAAATTAGACTAAGCAAGATTAAGCAACTTATCCAGAATTGTATAGTTGGTACTATCCAGAATTTAAACCAGGTATTTTCCCAGTTCCATTCTATGTTATATATTCATTTCATTA
>NC_041225.1:90886021-90891567 GCF_002837175.3 Physeter macrocephalus | reverse complement strand
CCACAGATATTTAATTAATGCTCAATTATTTATGAGTTTAACTTTGGTTAACCTAATTTTCCTTCTTCTAGACAATTTCCAATTCATCTCCACAAGGAGACCAGAATAATCACCTTCCAATACAAGATTTATTGTGTTCCTTTAATTAAAAGCATACAGTGACTTCTACATTCACTCCACCAAGTTTTGCTAGGAGACAAAAGGAGACATTATATTTTGTCTTTAATTAGATATGCCACCATACTTGACTTAGCTCATCCTACTGGAAGCACTTTGATGGCAGATTCTACAGTCTTGTCTTACATCCTCTACGGAATCAAGCCAAGGGAATCACACATAGTTACAGCTGGAAAAACATCTGTTCTGGGTTGATACTTTTAGCCTTTACCACCAAGACTTTATCACCAAGATCTATCTTTACAGTCTCTAAACAGAAGACCTTCTTGCCTTCCGTTTTCATATTGACTAGGAAGGTAAAGGGAAGAACTGAGAAGTACCCAAAGTCAGCTAGCAGCCAGCCCAGATAAATCATTTGTGGAGATACTGTTTCTTTCAAAAGATATAAACATAAGAGGAAGTCCTAGTGTTTGAAACAATTGTGCATAATAAAATCCCATGAAAATCTAGAAATCCAGATGCAGATGAGTAACATATTGGTTAAATAAGCTATTATGTTCATGCAATGGACAAGTGTACAGACATTAAGAAGAACAAGATACTATTTTCTAAGAGATTCTCTTTTCACTGAACTCATCAGTGCTGCGAAAACAATGTTACATAATACTTTTTCTTTAACATTATATCAGGCATCTTCATCTTGTCCTGCAGTGATTTTATAGTTTTGCTCTTCTTTGACCTTGTTATATGGTAAATTATATTTTGTTATGTTATATTATGCAATTTATTATATATTGTATTATGTTTACTAATTACATTTATTATAATTACATTATAGTTAAGGTAGCATTTTGTTTCAGATAGACAAAACAACCAGTGGAATAGGAAGCATCTTAAAATTAGATGCAAGAGCATAAGGGAATTGGGATTAAAATAAAATTCACATTTTGGATCAGTAGCAAAAATTATTCAACAAAAGTGGGAAAATATGGCTATCATTACTAAATTCTAGATACAGCAACTAGTTAAAAGTTAAAAAATAATGGAACTGTAAAAGTATCAGAAACCTAGGAGGCTTGAAATAAATTATTCATGAGGAATACCTTTCTAAGATACAAAGAGGGGCTTCCCCGGTGGCGCAGTGGTTGAGAGTCCGCCTGCCGATGCAGGGGACGCAGGCTCGTGCCCCGGTCCTGGAAGATCTCACATGCTGCGGAGCAGCTGGGCCCGTGAGCAATGGCCACTGAGCCTGTGCGTCCGTAGCCTGTGCTCCGCAACAGGAGAGGCCACAACAGTGAGAGGTCCGCGTACCACACAAAAAAAAGATACAAAGAAAAAAGGATACATTTAATTATATAAGAATTAAAATTTTCCTCATGGCAAAATGCACTACAAAGGTAAGAAAACAAGCAAAAGAAATTGGGAAATATATTTAGAAATGAATATGCTTTCTTTAAAACTTTTTAGAGAAGCACATGTTTCTTTTTCCTTTAACTTGTTATATGGGTATTAATCTATAATGTAAGTGCATGGTTCCTTTCTTTTAACCTGTAATATGAGATTTAATCTATATGGTAAGTGCATGGGTCCTTTCCTTTCATCTGTAATGTGAGTGTCAATATGGGGCACTGTTTCCAAGCACAGACTTTGGATGTTCCTGTACTGGTCCCATCACTGACCATCCACAAAAACTTACAAATGTTGCTTTACTTTCCTGGGGGTTAGAGTCTTAGCTAAGAAATGGAAGCAAAATGGAACTTTCCCCCAGGGATGATAGAAGGTTTAAAGGAGTAAATATGTAAGTGACTTAGCACAGTGCCTAGTACAAGAGAGATCAATATAAGTACTTATCAATTTTTTAAGGAGACAGATGAAAGAAATACAATGTGGTGATTTCAATCTATTGATATATATTCTTGACATTAAACTACCTTTTCATTCATTGGATGACCTAACTTGCTCATGCTTTTTCTTACTCTAGTGAACTTGGGTAGCTAATATCATAGTCTAAAATGTTTGCTTTTATATTTACAAGTAAATTTGACCTGTAAATTTCTTTTTCCTTACAGTCCTAATCTATTTTCAGTATTAGGATTATATAGACTTCATAAGATGAATAAAGGAGCATTCTTCCTTCACTACTCTCTAGAAGTTTTTCTTTGTTAATATTGATGTTATCTGTTTAATAGAAGTTTGACAGAATTCACCTCCCAAATGATCAGGCTGGGTCTGGTATTTTCTTGGTGAAAGATTGTAAACTATTGACTTAATTCCTTTACTGGTGAAAGAACTCCAGCTATAAATTTCCTCTTGTGTCAGTATTGGTAAACTTTAGGAGCTAGGAAATAGTCCACTTTACAGAAATGTTCAAATTTACTGGTATTTCATATATTTTCTGTTTGTACTCTCTGCTATAACATTGTCCTGATTCTTTCTGTATATTATTTACTTATGTTTTTGTTTTGCTTAATCAAAGTGTGTTTTTAAAATCTTTTCAAAGAATATTCTTTTGACTTACTAAATCACCTCAATTTTATACTTTTTTTCTGTTTTATTAAGTTCTGCTCATATCTTTATTATCTATTTTTTCTATGTTCTCAGGGTTTATTGTTTTGCTCTTGTGATGTCAATTAAAACACTTGGTTATTAATTTTAATAAATCTTTTTAGTTATAAATAGTTGAACCTTTTTGAAGATGTCAGCTTAGTTGTAAGTATCTAAGGGTCAGCTCCTCCACATTGCTGCTGGCCTAAGGCTTAGGTCACCCTATAGCAATGTATATATTGACATTTTTTCCCCTTGACTTTCTGTGTTTTGCTACTTCTCCCTTTTCTTTGGAGAGAAGCCCTTTGAAATATCCTTAACTTATTTTACAGCCAATAAGTCTTTAAAATAATGTGTATTTTTTAAGATAAATCTACTTACATAATTAAGCAGAAAATCTAATCTGCCATATTTTTAAAAACAGCATAATTTCACTCCTCTCCATGATTAATCTGCTGTATTACACGACCTTCGAGTTTTTAGCTTTATCAATGACATGTACTTTCAAAATGTTTTAAAGATCCTACCCAGTCTTTTAAAACATCCTTGTTCCTTGTTTCAGTTCTAGTTGTATGTATATTTTCTGCCTTGCACCTGATTATTCCAACATCTGATGGATGGCCTTGGGAATCTAATTCTGGTAATGATTGTTTTTGCTGATTTTCTCCACTTGTAGCTGATTTCTTCATTATTGTGTAAATTTAGATCATGAGCTCACCTTTAGCTAAACTTTATCTATGGGAACGCTATAGGCCTGTGTTGAAGGTCTACCTCTCCAGAAAGGGTTTAGTTTTGTGTTTGGAATACCACCGATTTGGGAGCATTTTAAGTTAATTTCTTAGCTTTTGTTTACAAGACCGCAAATAAATTTGCAACCCAAACACTGTGAACACAGATCTGGGGGTCAGAATTCTCAAGATTTCCTACCTGTTTCCTACCCAGAGTGGAGGCCAAGAGAATTTGGTCTTAGTCTCCCTTTGCCAGCAGATATTTTTTCTCCTGGCACACCCTTTCATTAAAGGTGAAGCTAGGGATACATAGGTTTAGTTCTAACTTCCCATCTAGTAGGGATGGAGTCTTATCTCCTGCCTCCCATGTGGTCATGGCCATTTTAACAAGAAGTCTCTATGTCAGGGCAAGGGTGTCATTAAATTATGGCCCGTATTCTAAATCCAGACAGCCGCCTATTTTTTATAGCCTATGAGCTATGAATAATGTTCACATTTTAACTGGTAATATTTTAAATGGTTACTTAAGTACTTCAATAATATCCTCAATTTTGCCTCTTTGGTCCACAAAGCCTAAAATATTTGCTATTTCGCTCCATAAAAACAGGATTGCCAGCTTCTGTTCTAAGCTATCAAGATCTTCAATCCACTCTTAATATAGCTATAACTCTCACACATGTACCACCCTTCTTTCATGGGTCCTGCAAATTTCTACTGCACACTTCAAAAATCAACCACGCACTTAAAACTAAGTTGTGTACATTTAACCTAGCATACCTAACCCTTTTCTTTTAGGAGAGTTTTTCAAGTAATCTTGACCACCGTATTCTTCAGAGCTTCATTAATAATGGCAAAAAATTAAAACAACTTAACATTCAACAAATGGGAATTGTTCATAACAATTATAGAAGCACATACAGTAGAAAACTATAAACTGTTATTGAAACAGTGAGACATAACTAGTTTATTCTTCGAGAACTATGTTTATTTAGGTCCCTTTTGTTTAAATAAGTATATTTCTGTGTATGTACGTATATAGTCATGTATTTATTTACACATACATTATTTGTATGATATATTTATATAAACATGAAATACATACCTATACACATACCTTTGATTTATATTTGTATACATACACAGGAATATAATTATATATTATATATTTATATACATTGAACTGAAAACTGGTAGTATACATATATATCGTGTATAAATGTGTGTATATGTGCATGTGTAGAAAAGCAGGTTGAGAGATATGTAAGCATGAGTTAGACAGCGTTCAAGATTTTAAAAGTAGTTATGTGTAGGTAGTGAGGTTAAGGCCCATTTGATTGAAAATATTGCATAGTTTTACATCAATTGTTATGATGAACAGATTCCTACGTAAATAAAATTATAAATAGCTATACATACTCATATGTGTAATGTATAATTAAAATATATGTAGTTTTATATATGTATTATATTTATATTATATAATAAAATTGTCTTACACTTATACAATGTATATTGTGTTATATAGGATATCTTAACTATAGTGTATTAGATCAGATAATAATTATTATATATTTATATATTATGATATAATTGTTTTATAATCAATATTACAGGATATATCATATTAATATTATAAACATATTAACCATATAAATACATTTCATTACTCATATATTTTGTATATAATATATGCTCGACAAAAATATATATTAATATAATACATAATTGTTATACATTAATATAAATATTAGTATATTACAGTTATACATCATTATAATATTTAATATTGGTATATTTATATTATATTTAATATATACATAGCTAATGCTCTTTAAAGCCATCTGCTACAAGTAGAATAAGACCAAGAGTATCGCAAAAGCAATTTCTAAAAATATTAGATTACTTATACTCATTTCTATGTCATTTTTCTGGAATCTGAATCTGGTTATTAGAGAGCACACACAGCAAAATCAACAAAAAGTGCCCAGGAGGACATAGGATCCTTTATTTATTGGAACCTCAAACGAAACACAGTGCTCTTCAGTCCCCCATCAAACAGCAAAGAGCAAACCTTGAAGCACCCAGTAAAAGCCAATTCAAACAAAAAAGATTTTCCACTTAAACTTGAAAAAGTTAAGTTCCCAAGAGACCCCCTAC
>NC_041225.1:90879364-90884517 GCF_002837175.3 Physeter macrocephalus | reverse complement strand
TAATCGTTGAGAAGCCTCGGCCAATTTGATAATGAAAAGTTTGGGAAATGTTGCAAAAAATTATCTGCTTTATATTAAAAGCCTTTTAAACAATGATTCAGGAGACTGTCTTTTTCTTGCAGGTAACTCAAATGAGTCAAAAGGAAATAACTGCCCTTTAAAAGAGATTTTGAAAGGATTCTACTTATTCTTAATAGACGAATGGGAGTACAGGTAGTTCACATCCAATATGGACTCCCTGTCCAAACACTGTTTATCATTCTAGCCACCACTATCGAATTATATTTCTTGAGAGTAAGACAGCTCAATTTCTGCATATTACTTTTTAAAATTCATCTATGAAATCCATTAATACAGTATAAACAAGAGATGTTCATGTTTCAGTGCAGTTCAAATATCAGGTATAAAGAACCCCCAGTAAGAAAAAGAATCCTATATCTCTTGCCAGAATGTGGTCAGCTCTGGGGTGCTTTGCTAGCTGAAAGACACTTTCATTGTTAAGACGATAGAGGCTGTTTAAGAGGGATGAGAACCAACAAATTTTAACTACATGTATGTGTTAAGAACAGCTCTAGGTTATCTCATATTCTATATCAGTCAAGGCTCACCATTTTACATATGGGAAAAGCGAAGTTAAAAGTGTTTTAGTAGGGCTTCCCTGGTGGCGCAGTGATTAAGAATCTGCCTGCCAGTGCGGGGGACACGGGTTTGAGCCCTGGTCCAGGAAGACCCCACATGCCACGGAGCAACTAAGATCATGCGCCACAACTACTGAGCCTGTGCTCTAGAGCCCGTGAACCACAACTACTGAAGCCCACACACCTAGACCCTGCGCTCAGCAACAAAGAGAAGCCACCACAATGAGAAGCCCGCGCACCGTAACAAAGAGTAGCCCCCACTCACCGCAACTAGAGAAAGCCCGCGCATAGCAAGGAAGAGCCAACGCAGCCAAAAATAAATAAATAAATCTATTTTTTTAAAAGTGTTTTAGGAACTTACTGAAAGGTACACAATCAGTAAATCTGAGCAAGAATTCAATCCCAAATCTGTCACACTGAAGTTTAAGCTAATACTTGAGATTAATAAAAACAGCACTAAATTAAAAGTTCAGAGATATTTTTTATTTCAGACTCTTTCACTAACGCTCTTTGGAGATAAATCATTTCATTTATATGGGCCTTAGTTTTCATAACTATAGTAGTTGGAAGCTTGACTAGATGATCTGTATGTAGTCTTCCAATTCTAAAATCTTCCACTAATTTGGATTCCTACAATAATTGCCCTTGCAATACATGCATGCTGCCACCAAGTAGCAGTCGAGACTATTAGTTCCTTTTATCCCTAGTGGGGAGTGCATTTTGACATCAGACTTATCCATCAATAGTACAACCTGTTAATAGAACTATAAAATAACAAAATAATCTGGTATTATTTCCTGTAAAGCAGAAGCTTTACATTGTCTGTGAATCGTATCAGAATCACCAGTAGGTTTGTTTTGTTGTTGTTGTTTTTTAACATCTTTATTGGAGTATAATTGCTTTACAATGATGTGTTAAGTTTCTGCTTTATAACACCTGTAGGTTTTTAAACATAGAGGAAATCCAGAACCCATTGAATGAGAATCTTCAGAGACAGGACATGGGCATCTGGATTTTGGGGCTCCCATCATCTGTATATTTTATTTTATATTTTGCCTATGTACAATATTTGTCACATCCTGTTGAATCTTTAAATTTTTCTTTTTGTTTTAAAATTTTAGAATATTCCATAATCTTCACCTACTTTTCATAAGGTGTTATCTGTTATGTTTATTCACTCTTGTGCTTCTCCTGGTTAAGACTTCTTTTTTTCCTTTTTTTTTTTTTTTCGGGACCCTGCCTCATGGCTTGCAGGATCTTAGTTCCCTGACCAGGAATTGGACCCCAGGGTCTCAGCAGTGAAAGCGCCAAGTTCTAACCACTGGACCAGCAAGGAATCCCCAAGACTTCTGTTTTAAATGACTTTTTCTTCCAATCTAATTCATTCTTGGGATCAGCTTCATGTTTGAACATTAAACCAACCCTGCATTACAAGAATAAAGCTACTATGATTGTGATATTTGATTGTTTTACATACCATGGATACAGTTTGTGCTTCTGTTTACACATTTTGCATGCACGTTCAAAAGAGAAACTGGCCTGTGATTCTATTCTTGTAATATTATTTTTAGTTTTGATCTGAAGCTTATGATGGCCTTATAAATATTTTGAGCAATATATACTTTTCTGTTTCCTGGAAGATTTTTATGTAAGATTACCAATATTTCTTCCCTAAATATTTGGAAGAATTTACTTGGAAAGCCATTTATCCCTGGAAATCATTTTCTGTAAAGGTACTTAATTATACAAACAACTTTTGGAGTAGATATAGGTTTTTTAGATATTTTTTCTTTCTTGGGTTAGTCTTGTTAGCTTGCATTTTTTAAGAATTTGTCATTTTGGATGAATTTTCAAATTTATAAATATAAAATCATCATAATTTTAACAGCTTTATTGGGATGTAATTTACATACCATAATTTCAACACTTTAATGTATACAATTCAGTGGTTCTCAATGTAACCACTAAAAGACTTGTGTAACCAACACAACAATCCAATTTTAGATTTCTGTCCCCCCACAAAAATCCCATTACACATTAACAAGGTTTTTTCATTCTCCTCAACCCTCTCAGCCCTAGGCAACCACTAATCTACTTCCTGTCTCTACAGATTTGCTATTATGGGCATTTCATATAAATGGGACCATACAATATGTGATCTTTTGTGAGTGGTTGCTTTTACTTTACATAATGCTTTCATGGTTCATCCATGTTGTAACATGGATCAATATTTCATTCCTTTTATAGCTGAATACTATTCTATTGTACGGATATTCCACATTTTGTTTATTCATTTATCCGATTGACATTTGAATTATTTCCACCTTTTGTTTTTAGAAATATGATTCTATGAACATTCACCTACAAGCTTTTGTGCAGACATAAGTTTTTATTTCTCTTAGGTATTTATTTAGGAGTGGAACTGCTGGCTCATAGGGTAACTCGATGTTTAACACTTGCAGGAACTCTCAAGCTGTTTCGTAAAATGGCCGCACCATTTTACATTCCCACCAGCAATGTATGTGGGTTTCAATCTCTTGTCTTACAGCCTAGCATGTCATCTATGCTGGAAAACGTTTCACATGTAGTTGAGCAGGATGAGTATTTTACTGTTCAGTTGAGCGTTCTGTAGACATTTATTAGGTCTTGTTAATTCATAGCCTTGTCCAAGTCTTCCATATCGTTGTTGATCTTCTGCCTAACTGTTCTATCCATTACTGACCGTAGAGTACTGAAGCCTCTACCTAATGTTGTGCAATTATCTATTTCTTCCTTCAATTCTTCATGGATTTTGGTATTATCTTCTTCATGTATTTTGGTTTTATCTTATTCAGGGCAAATATGTTTAAAATGTTTGTACCTTCCCTTTTTTTTATCATAAAATGTCCCTTTTCATGTCTAGTAATTTTTTGTTTGTTTTAAAGTCTAATTTTTCTGGTATTAGTATAGCCACTTCAGCATGCTTATGGTTGCTATTTGCATGATGTATATTTTTTCATCCTTTTACTTTATACACATTAGACTTTTGTGTGTGTGTGTGTGTGTGTGGTACGCGGGCCTCTCACTGTTGTGGCCTCTCCCGTTGCAGAGCACAGGCTCCGGACGCGCAGGCTCAGCAGTCATGGCCCACGGGCTTAGCTGCTCCGCAACATGTGGGATCCTCCCGGACCGGGGCACGAACCTGCATCCCCTGCATCGGCAGGCGGGCTCTCAACCACTGCGCCACCAGGGAAGCCCCACATTACACTTTTGAATCAAAGGAGTGTCTCCTATAGAAAACATTTTTTAAACCCAGTTCGACAATATCTGCCTTTTGATTGTATTGTTTAACTCATTTACATTTAGCTTTTATTATTGATATGGTAGGATTTATTTATGTCTATCATTTTACCGTTGGTTTTCTACATGTCTCATGTTTTTGTTTTTTTGTTATTGTTGTTGTTGTTCCTCCATTTTCCTTTTATAGTAAGTAGATATTTTCTACGGTAACATGTAACTCCTTTGATGATTTTTAACCACACTGAGTAATGGCTGCACTAGGGCTTATGTAATACATCTTCTCAGAATCTCTTCAGATTTTTACTAGCTTCATTCCAGTGAGAAACAGAAACTGTACTTTTATAGAGCTGTATGCCTTCCCCTCTTTTTTGTTGTCCATTACATTTATACATGTTACGTACTTAACAACATATTATAATAATTATTACTTCTCACAAGCTTATTTTTTAAAGGAGCTTAGAGAAGAAAGTAGAGCAAATAAACATGTTTGAGTTTGTTGGGTTAATCTATTTACCATTTCTGGTTCTCTTCCTTTCTTCCTGTGGATTCAGCTTATGATCTACTGTCATTTTTATTCTAATACAGCTTTGTTCTCACTGCCTTCTTTGTGCCATATCATCAAATATATGATATTTCTTTATGTTATATCCAGAACAATCCAAATATAGTCATATTGTTTATAGACTTACTTTTTAAATTAGTTAAGAAAGGAGAAGAAATTTGAAATTACATTATCTTTTATAATTCCCTACACAACTGCTCTAGTCAGCATTCTTTGTTTTGTTTTTATGGCTTGAGTTACTGTCTGCTATCATCTGAAGAACTTCCACTAGTATTGCTTGTGCAGCCCATCTGCTAACAATAAATTCACTCAGTTTCTGATTCTGTTTCTGTGTTATGGTACAGTATTGATGATAAGTTGTGGAGTGGTAGGAAAAACTAAAATGCGATGTACTGTATGATGTATGTTTTACTGAGTGGCTTGGTCAAATTATAATGATTTATGAGAGAAATCACATAAAGCAAGCATCACAATTCTCCAGGAATGTTCTGTAGGATGCTAATGTTAATGATGAATATGTGAATCCCAAATCTTTCATTTGTATTGACCTTATCTCATTAATTCTTCTCCCAACAATGCCATAACTAGCGTTGAGTTCTAAAGTGTACCTTCCTCTTTTCCCATAGAAATGGTCCCACAAATTCAAAAAGTTCTCAAAGGTGAAAAAGGGCACA
>NC_041225.1:90876817-90878904 GCF_002837175.3 Physeter macrocephalus | reverse complement strand
CTGTGTACTCAAATTGTGAGAATTCTTGAACTCTTGGTGCCTCTCCAACACAGTGTACATGGCTAAATTTCCACAAATAAGTTCACTAATATACCACAAAGATCTCCCTAAACTTTTATTAAATGGAATGCAAAGTTCTTTCTTTTCATTTTCTGCTTCTACATCGTTAAAATGCTTTTTATCAATGAAAAACGGCTCTTGACATTTGGCTTCTGTCGTTAGAGTCTTTTGAAACCCTTGGCTTTTCAGCTCCTAGGCTGTAAGATTTCAATCAGCAAATGCCCCAAGGAGAAAAGCTGCACCAAATGTCAAACTTGCGTCTGTGTTTCCCTTCTCTCCAGAACTTGGCCCACATGTCTTGGTGTCTCTCTAACATTCAGATGCCAGCAAACAGATGTTTTCTTACTTTATCCAGGTTTTCTAAAATTTCTTTAGACTTCACCTGATCTTATGTTATTATTCAACTATCATCTCAATTACCCCTAGGAAGAAAATTTACAATTTTTAGAGAAAAGGGAACCCTGGTACACTGTTGGTAGGAATGTAAACTGGGGCAGCCACTGTGGAAAACAGTATGGAGGGTTCTCAAAAAACTAAAAAGAGAACTACCAGATGACCTCACAACTCCACTCCTGGGTAAAAATCCAAAAAGAACAAAAACACGTGTTTTCAAAAACATGTATTTGAAAAGATACATGCACCCCAATGTTCGGAGCATCAGCATTTACAGTTACCAAGATATGGAAGCAACCTAAGTATCATCAAGAGATGAATGGATAAAGAAGATGCCGTACATATAACCAATGGCATACTACTCAGCCTTAAAAAAGAACGAAATTTTGCCATTTGCAGTGACATAGATGGACTTGGAGGGCACTGTGTTAAGTGAAATAAGTCAAACAAAAACAAACACTGTAGGATATCACCTATATATGGAAGCTAAAAAATACAACAATCTACCGAATATAACAAAAAAGAAGGAGAGTCACAGATACAGAGAACAAACTAATGGTTGCCAGTACGGAGGGGGAGGAGGGGGCAATACAGGGGTGGGGAAGTGAGACATGTAAACTACTGGGTGTACGATAGGCTCAAGGATGTATTGTACAACACAGGGAATAGAGCCAAAATTTTGTAATAACTATAAATGTAAAATAACCTTTAAAAAGTACATAAAATATTTTTAAAAAGAAATCATATTGAAAATTGGAAACAATTTAAATGTCCATCAACAGGAAAATGCACATATAAATTATTGTATTTCCCTACATGGGAATCCTACATAGTGAGGAAAGTACATGAACTAGACAGATCTTTACGTGTCAGCATGGATGAACCTAGCAAACATAACACTAAAAAAGGAAGTAACAAGAGAAAACATAGTAGAATACTATATGTGGTTTAAGAATACTTAAAAATGTAGCCTAAATAGAAAGACATCCATGGCAGTGATGGAGACCAAGTTCAGAAGAGTGGTTACCCAGGGTCAGCTGGGGAGTGGCTGTGTTTGGCGAAGTGGTTACAGCAGGCTCTTCAACAGGAATGGTAAAGGTTCACTTCACACCCTGGCTGGAGGACGGAGGAGTGTCTGCAATGTGATAATGTGAGCACACTGCATGTAAAAGCCATTGCTGACCACATCTAGGGGATCTGATGTGCAGGAGACGGTAGTGGCTGGAGGCATCCAGAAGGGGGTGGTAGAAGAGGAACGTTGTACACGTAACGCCTAAGGCCTGACCAGAGGATGACCACTGTTCTAGAAACTGGACACAAATCCGACTTCTTCGGCCAATGTTAAAAGACAAACTGAGGCATATTTTAAATTTTAACACTTTATGTGCATAAAAATAGATTCAATTCAGGCACCACCAAAGCAGAAGTGGTGAGGAGCACTCCAGCCACAGGAGCTGCAGAGATTTTTAATTTAAAAGGGCAGAAGCAAAGCAAGGAAATGACTGACTTGCTATAGCTTTAAAGCCTAGTTGGTGGTTTGTGACTGGTTGTCCTCAGCGCTGTTCGTCACCCTGAGGCGTTGACAGCCTTAGATTTTGGTTGGTTTACCTAGGCGGCCGCATCACTAGAGCCAC
>NC_041225.1:90875512-90876625 GCF_002837175.3 Physeter macrocephalus | reverse complement strand
CTTTCATGTGTCCCTCCCGGAGTGCAATCCCTCTCCTGGGCGGGGCGAGCACAGACACTTACCGGGAGTTTACTTTTAAAATGCGTTGATACAACCAGTTCTCACTTTTGTGTGGATGAGTCAGCAAACGCTTTTTGGAAACCCCAAATTCTCCACACCTCCTCCCTTTCGCGCTGCACTAGTCTCGAACCTCCCGCACTTGCTCCTCAGGCCGAGTCAACGTGGGAGGCGGGGCTGCGTGCTGACGTACTGCAAGCGTGCAGACGTCCTGGAGCACGCTGGCTTAAACCCCAGCCACACGGCGTGGAGGTCGTTGATGTCGGCGCCAACACCAGGCCACGCGGGGGCGCGGGAGCGCGGCATGGAGGGGCCGGCCTAGCTGGGGCCCGTGGCCCTATGTCTTCTGGCTGCGACGCGGGTCCTGCGCATTCTGTGGGGACGCAGCCGCCGGGCGGCGGGCACACAAGGGGCCGGGAGGCGAGCCGTGGCCCCCAGGCGGGTGTGGGCATCATGTCCGCAGCCAGCGTCCCCGAGGCCGCGCTCGGGCCATGATCACTCGGTGAAGCCGCGCCGGGACAGCGCGGCCGACCTCTTCTCGCGCTGTAAGGACCTGTGCGCGGTGCAGGACTCGCTGCCTCTGCCCGCCATGGGCGCTTCCCTGCGGGAGGGCCTGCTGAACTTAACGCCGACCGCCTCCGCGGGGTGGACTGGGGGCCGCTCCTGAGCACCCTCTGCCCCTGATCTGTATGCAGAGCTTCTTCCAGCCACGGCTTGGCGAGACAGGTTTGTACTTCCCGCTTCCAGGGGCCTTCATGTGGGCGCTGCGAAGCGGAGTTTTAGATGGTGCAAGGTGGAGGGTGGGCACTCAAACCGGTGCCCAGTGCCCGGGTGTGCGTGCAATTGACGGGGCGTGCGACCTAGGACTCCTGCCAGCTCGGTGACCCCGGCCGAGTGCCTTAAGACTTCTAGGTCTCCTCATGTCCGCAGCTAGCGTCCCCGAGGCCGCGCTCGGGCCATGATCACTCGGTGAAGCCGCGCCGGGACAGCGCGGCCGACCTCTTCTCGCGCTGTAAGGACCTGTGCGCGCTGCAGGACTCGCTGCCTCTGCCCGCC
>NC_041225.1:90869999-90871277 GCF_002837175.3 Physeter macrocephalus | reverse complement strand
ACAAATGTATAGGCTCTTCATCTTATTGTGTGTGTGGTTTTTTTTTCCTTTTAGTTATTTGTCAAGGTATAAAGAACTCTATCACTCTTAAGACAGTAAACTTCACAGGGTATAATCTGACATGGCAGGGAGCAGATCACATGGTCAAGATCTTAAAGGTGATTTTATGTGTAAACTTTCATGAAAACATATGTGATTGAAGCACATTAACATATTGATTCAGATGGCAGTTAATTTTTGTCTTTTAATACATGTGAGTGCAGCTTTTGTTTTGTTGAAAGAATATGACCAAATGGTGATGTGAATTGCTGTTGCATAAACTATAGTGTTGAATCCCCAGTCTTTACACTTGAGTTTAACAACTCTGTGCTTTCCTGTCTTCTTCCTGAGACACTTAATCTCAGGTCCATCCTCGTGGCACAGAGTGGTAAATTAGAGAACGATTAATATCACCATTTAAAGAAGTGAGACTGAAATCTCAACCATCCTGAACATAGGAACTGAAGGGTCCTCTCAGCAGTTCCGAGAGTTATTACCAAGCCAGTCGGCTGAATTCTGTTCAGTTTTCTCCGTAGCAGAGGCTTCCAGGTCCTTCTTTTGAGCTTATTTATTTTTATACACAATTCTGTATGGATACTGTACATAATACTAAATAGTTGTATGAACTGGGTTTAACTGGTAATGTATTTACATCAAGATCTAACTTCGTTTTGTTGATATCTTTTTAGGGGCTTTGCATTCATCCAAGCTCGTGATGTATGTAATCAGTTGCTGGTGTGTAGCTATCATATTTATGATATATAGGGCTTGAATTGGGAAAGGTGGATGGTCATTCTTCTTGCTTTTTAAACTGACAGAGCCTTACAAGAAGCATTTCCCTCTCTGAAATAAATCCATGTAAAACATGTTTGGTCGCTCTCCCAATGCAACTGTGTAGTTGTGTGGATTTGGCACACAACTGGCAGCCTTGTGGTTGTCTGTAAACAAGGAAGCCTGTTCTCCAGTCCGCAAGTCAGCTGTTACCCAGTGAAACGAACTTGTCTGCCATTTCTGACCCCTCACATGGAGCTGTCATACTCAAGAGTGTTCATATGTTTTCAAGAAACGTTGTTTGTGGGCTGTATGTACAAATTCCTGATCTGAAAGCCAATATAAAGCAACATCTCGGGCTTCCCTGGTGGCGCAGTGGTTGAGAGTCTGCCTGCCTATGCAGGGGACACAGGTTCATGCCGCCGTCCGGGAAGATCCCACATGCCGCGGAGCGGCTGGGCCCGTGAG
>NC_041225.1:90868309-90869499 GCF_002837175.3 Physeter macrocephalus | reverse complement strand
TCAATTCAGGCACCACCAAAGCAGAAGTGGTGACGAGCACTGCAGCCACAGGAGCTGCAGAGATTTTTATTTTAAAAGGGCAGAAGCAAAGCAAGGAAATGACTGACTTGCTATAGCTTTAAAGCCTAGTTGGTGGTTTGTGACTGGTTGTCCTCAGCGGTGTTCGTCACCCTGAGGTGTTGACAGCATTAGATTTTGGTTGGTTTACCTAGGCGGCCGCATCACTAGAGCCACCGCAGGCTAACGGCCTCCTTGCAGGGTTCATTTACTAACACCAGTTATCTGAGTCCTTCCTGTTAGTCAGTCACTTCACTTCCTACGCCTCAGTTTCTCTTCTGTAAAGTGGATATTCAGTAGTAAATTCTCTGTGGAGGTGTCAGTACAAAACCAAGTGATTATTAGTAACGACGATCATGTCCTGAATGCAGGAAACACGTCACCATTTGCCAACCACCGTGTCGAGTCAGCAGAAACTACAGAAATTAAGAGCTCGCCGCAGAAATTCACGCACCCTTGCACCAGGTAACGGACCACAGGCAGACGTTCACTCAGCCTTTCATGTGTCCCTCCCGGAGTGCAAGTTCTCTCCTGGGCGGGGCGAGCACAGACACTTACCGGCAGTTTACTTTTAAAATGCGTTGATACAACCAGGTCTCACTTTTGTGTGGATGAGTCAGCAAACGCTTTTTGGAAACCCCAAATGCTCCACAGCTCCTTCCTTTCGCGCTGCCCTGGTCTCGAAACTCCCGCACCTGCTCCTCAGTCCGAGTCACCGTGGGAGGCGGGGCTGCGTGCGGACGCACGGCGAACGGGCAGAAGTCCTCGAGGGCGCTGGCTTAAACCCCAGCCACGCGGCGCGGAGGTCGTTGATGTCGGCGCCAACACCAGGCCACGCGGGGGCGCGGGAGCGCGGCATGGAGGGGCCGGCCTAGCTGGGGCCCGTGGCCCTATGCCTTCTGGCTGCAACGCGGGTCCTGCGCATGCTGTGGGGCCGCAGCCGCCGGGCGGTGGGCGCACGAGGGGCCGGGAGGCGAGTCGGGGCTCCCAGACGGGTGTGGACATCGTGTCCGCAGCCAGCGTCCCCGAGGCCACGCTCAGGCTATGATCACTCGGTGAAGCTGCGCTGGGACAGCGCGGCCAACCTCTTCTCGCGCTGTGAGGACCTGTGCGCGCTGCAGGACTCGCTGCCT
>NC_041225.1:90865565-90866830 GCF_002837175.3 Physeter macrocephalus | reverse complement strand
CTTGTTTGTCCTGTCAGAAGTTTGGATGTTTATCCTGAAGGCTGTGGGAAACACCAAAGAACAGTGAAATAGAATTCTGGCTTAGGGGTTCACTTGGACCTCCATGTGGAAGGCAGTCGATTGGGTGCAGGGTGAATTGTAATCTAAGGGTCCCACTTAAGTTATAACAGGTGGGACTGGATTTTGCAGATCTGAGAGAGAATGTGTGAGGCCCGGTGACCAGTTAGAATAGGGAGGGCAGCAAGCGTGGGTGACAGTTTACCGCTGCATCTTTTTGAGAGATACAGAGCACAGTAGAAAGGGGTTGGGGGTGGCGAGAGGAACTTACTTCATCTTCAGTGCTTTAGAGGGGCCTCGTAGACAGGTCTGGGCCCAAAGTAGAGATCTGGGCTTTTTGGGAGGACAGGTGTTTGAAGGCATGGTAGAGACTTAGGTTATCCACAAGAAGATCCAAAGAAACATAGGTCTGAGAGTTTTTTAAGTGGGTATATTTGAGGATGTTTATAAGCTGAGAGAAAGTAGCCAGCATAGAAAGGGTGTGAAGATCTAGGAGAGGAAATGATTGTTCATTTGTTTTCGAAAATCTGAATACTTATCGTGTGCCTGGCCCTTTTCTAGGATCTGGGGTTCACACCATCTGTTATCTCTTCTGCAAGGACAGTTCAATTCATCCCCTGGTGAAGAGAAGTCAGATTATTCTTTGCATCCCATTCAGGTGTAAGAACTGTTCTGTACCTCTGAAGGGACTTTACCTAACCAGGGTAATAAGTTAGAAATCAAAAGAAATTAGAGCTGGCAGGGGCCTTAAAGGCCACTGTACTTAATTTTGCCTAATATTTTACATTGAATGTAAGAAATATTTATAATAGAGCCCATTCTCTTCAGAGTACCTTCACTGAACTTTCTTTTTGTCTTGCATCCAGTGGGTCTATCTTGTAAAATTTGGCCTCCTCCTAAATTTGTTTCTTCATCCATATTACATTTTGCCCAGACTATGGCAGAAACTCCTGGGTGGTTTCACGGCCCCTGGGCTCAGTTCCGCTAAGTTCATCTGCCTACTCGAGTTAAGTAAAATCCTAAGAGAAAAAGATATGCCTAAAATAATGCTGCTAATGGCTTGCCCACACAGAGTTAGTGCATACTACCCGCCCAGCGTGTGCTCTGCACAGAGGCGTGTAGTCTCAACTGTGTTTGGCCAAGCCTCATAGGGCTCTTTGCCCTGAGGAGGGGGAGCTTTTTGTGATCACTCCCTTTATCTAATCAGT
>NC_041225.1:90861014-90861930 GCF_002837175.3 Physeter macrocephalus | reverse complement strand
GTTGTGGCCTCTCCCGTTGCGGAGCACAGGCTCCGGACGCGCAGGCCCAGCGGCCATGGCTCACGGGCCCAGCTACTCCGCGGCATGCGGGATCTTCCCGGACCGGCGTAGGAACCCGTGTCCCCTGCATCGGCAGGCGGACTCTCAACCACTGTGCCACCAGGGAAGTCCCCATGTTTAATTTTTAAAAATTATTTGTAAAGCAGAAACTAACACACCATTGTAAAGCAATTATACTCAAATAAAGATGTTAAAAAAATGATTTAATATGATTTTCTTTTAGTATGAATCAGGAAACTTCAGCGGTTTCAGAACTAATTATCCCATTATTATAGGACTATGGGAATTAACTCTTTGATTTTCAAAAGAGAAAGTTAGATTTTTATTTTTTAAATTAAAATTAATGATAATATAGAGAAATTTTAAGAAAAAACATAGAAAATTATGAAATGTTAGAGTAGGAAAAATCTATAGTTCATGTAGAGTTACCCCCTTTCATTCTATAAATGAGCACCTACTATTTGTAGCACCTAAGTGGTTTATTAGTAAATGGCAGAGTACGACAAGACCCTAGAGCATCTAACCTGCTTTCCTCGTCATTTTAGATGTGTTGTACTCATCTCCTTCACGAGTAGACCAGGAGATTGTATTTCTAAATGTAATGATAGACACTGGGGAAGACCAAGGAGTTTACACACCGGGACCACAGAATAGCAGATTCAGAATGCACGAGAGCCCTTTCAGCTCTTCTCCGTTTTGACAAGACACTACAAGGATGGTATTAAAGTGTTTGAGTATATAAGCCTACAACAATCAAGAGATTTCAACATAGTTTTGAAAGACAGAAGACAAGTGGAAGAGTGTGAAACGGAAGCAGTAGAACAGAGGAAAAGCATCACCTAGAATATGCACAGGG
>NC_041225.1:90856839-90857061 GCF_002837175.3 Physeter macrocephalus | reverse complement strand
AATTATTTATTGACAGTCTATGTTGTGCTAGGCACAGGTGCTGGGAATAAACACTTAATAAAATACATCCCGTATCTTCGAATAACTTGCACTCTAAGTAAGGAAGTAAGCCAACAGTTATAGTAGAGCTTATATACCAAGTGATACATTGCTGATGGCAGTATAAAATCTCAGAAATCTTTTGGAAAGAAGTTTGGAGATAGGTACCTCAGAGCCTTAAAA
>NC_041225.1:90853160-90856765 GCF_002837175.3 Physeter macrocephalus | reverse complement strand
GAATTTAAATGTGTAAAATGCTTAACTAGTAAACCCACTCAGTGGAATATTTTGTAGCCCACACAACAAAATCAAGGTTATGAATCCCCTGATTATATGAGAAATGATTGATTTCAATGTTAAATGGAGAAAAGGTGAACATAAAATTTGATATCCAATATGATAGGAGCTTTGTCCCAGAAAAATCACCCTAGCCAGTGTACAGAAGGGAGGAAGGAGACCAGATGACAGGAAGGAAAGTATTCCCAAGCCTTATCACTAGTCTTACTTACGTAATAGAATATCAAGCAATTTTACTTTCTTTTTTTGGTTCCATATTTCCATGTAAGGGACATGAATTATTAATACTTTTTAGTACGAGGGTACACTTTTTCACAAAAATTTAACACTCTTCTAATTCCCTCCATTAGAGAGAGAAACTATTCCATGTATTTGCACTTTGATATGCTATTTAGAACTAGTCAGGAAGTTTTACTCTACTTTCCTCTGACTGTGGTGAGGGTTTTTTGTTTGTTTGCTTATTTGTTTAGAATTTCTTTGAAATCGGTTTTGGAAGATTTATTAAACCATTATATTGAAAGTGGAGGAATTTTGCAATCGTTCCCCTTTTTCCCCATTGAAAACTTAGCTGGCTTTACTAATGAAACATTAAAGAATTTGAAGTTCTTAGACTGTCAGTTTTTTAAACATGATCTGAATATAAAAATATATGTTCATTGAGCAAATGTTTGAAAACAATGAACAACTCATTGAAGGAAATAGAAGCCACCTCTGCATGTACACACACCTAATCTGCTCTTTTGTCTGAAAAAAGTATGAAAAATATTTTGTCTTGTCACTGAATACTCTTCTACATCAGATAATTTGATTAAGCTTATGCACTATCTCCCAGGAAAAACACACAGATATATTTTGAATGTAGAACTCCTGAAGCCCATTCATTAACTCTGGTTGAGACCTGTTGTCCTTCTTTCCTTAGTGGCTTCATAGCACATTCCTTCAAAGGTGAGCTATTTTTGTTTAAACCAATCCCAATTTGGAGGCTCTTAGCTTTCTTCTGGGGGTTGGCTATAAACAATCTTATGACATCATGTTGGTGGATAAATCTTTGCCCACATCTTTGATTTCCTTAGGGTAAACTCCTGATGTAGGATTGTTGTTAGGTACCAAAAGCTACTCTCCAGAAAGTGATACCAGTTCCTCTCCCAATGACAGCATATAATAGAGTTCCTCATTCCTTAAGTGACTATTCAAAGCAGTTAAAATGTATAAATATACCTTACAGTTTTCATAAGTATAGGTATTCTGATTGTTTATAACTGCATAAGAAACCACCCGGAAACAGTGGCTTAAAACAATGACAATCATTTATTTTGTTCACGAACCTGGAGGTTGAGTGGAATATTAATTCTTTTACTACACTCTTACTGACTGAAAACAATGCCTATTTGACTAGCTCACAGTTCTGCAGGTCAGAAGTCCAGGCACAGCGTGACTGGGTTTCCTGCTCAGATACACACGGGAACATGTGGGTTCCCTCCTGAGAGTGTTGAAGCATGTGAAATTTAGATGTAAGACATTGAGCCCCAAACGTTGGATGTTCACCATAGTTTGTGCGGGTCACAGAGCTGAAATCAAGATGTCAGTCTGGCTGTGTTAGCATCCAGAGGCTCTGGGAAAGAATGCCTCCAATCTTCTTTGGCTTGTTGGCATAATTCAGATTCTGCAGTTGCAGGACAGAAGTCCCCGTTTCCTTGCTGGCTGTCAGTCGGGGGACGGTCTCAGCTCCTAGAGGCCTCTCGCTTGCCTTCCCTGCCACAGCACTGGACTTCTTCAGAGCTTCCCTCTTGTCCCTTTTGTACTTCAATTCAGGAAGAGTTCAGGTCCTTTTCATGGGGTGCCTGAGTAGGCCACATCCACCTAGAATAATCTCCCTATCTTAAAAAATCAACTGATTTTGAACCATGATTCCATCTGCAAAATCCCTTCACTGCAGCACTTAGATTTGGAGTTTGATTGGATAAGTGGAAGGTTTGTGTGCTTCAGTAAGTAGGAATCTTGGGGTCTCTGTTAGATTTCTGCCTATTGCAAGCAGTGTCCCCACTTCAAGGACCGAAGTGTCTTAGTTCCTAACACTCCTAAGAGAGTTTATCAGTGTTCATTTTATTTCAGTGACCTTGGTGAATGGGAAGACTACCACCTCCGTGAACAGGAATGGCACCCAGCTTCCTGAGCCCACAATGTGGCTCTGCTACTTAGTGGTGTGACCTTGGCTGTGCTGCTCTACTTCTCTGCCTCTGTTTCCCTCATCTGTAAAATAACACGGAGTTAGTGATCGTTCTTTCCTTGTAGGGTTTTTTGTTTTATAAATTTATTTTATTTATTTCGTTTTGGCTGGGACAGTGTGGCTCTGCTACTTAGTGGTGTGACCTTGGCTGTGCTGCTCTACTTATTCTACTTCTCTGCCTCTGTTTCCCTCATCTGTACAATAACATGGAGTTAGTGATCGTTCTTTCCTTGTAGGGTTTTTTTGTTTTATAAATTTATTTTATTTATTTATTTTTGGCTGCGTTGGGTCTTCGTTGCTGCTCGTGGGCTTTCTCCAGTTGCGTCGAGCAGGGGACTACTGTTCGTTGTGGTGCAGTGGCTTCTCTTATTGCGGAGCACAGGCTCTAGGCGCGCAGGCTTCAGTAGTTGTGGCACGTGGGTTCTAGAGCGTAGGCTCAGTAGTCATGGTGCACGGGCTTAGTTGCTTCGCAGCATGTGGGTTCTTCCCGGACTGGGGCTTGGACCCGTGTCCCCTGCACTGGCAGGCGGATTCTTAACCACTGTGCCAGCAGGGAAGCCGCCTCTTAGGGTTTTGATGATTAGATTATTTAATACCCAGGGAACTCCAGGAGCAGTGCTTGACTGTAAATTGCTTTAAAAGTGATTACATTTTAAAAACATGCTTTTGAATCTGCAATTATGCAATTCAGGTATGTTAAGCATGTTCGTTAATAGGACTTGCTGCTATAAAGAGACCCACAAATAAAAATAGAATTTTTCTTTCTTGGTCTTAACTTCTTATTTCTGACTTACTATGTTATACGCATATGCCTTTTATGGTGGGCTGCCACAAATTTATGTTGGAAAGAGTGGAATTTAAATAAATCTTTACTATGCTAATTTGATAGATTTTTATAATTCATTGCACTAGCATGGTATGATATTACCAGTAGCAGCCTAAAATCTGAGTTCAATTCTGGCTCTGCCCCTAAATCCTGATGAGTCCTATAGCTGGAAAGGCTTTTGGATATCATACTACGAATTAGTTATAACATTTACTCTGTTTGTTTAGGAAAAACTGGAGGAGCGCCTAAAGCAGTTAAAGGAGGAAAGAGTAGTAAGATTTAAGGTTGATAAATGAGTCAATTTAGTAAACAATTTCTTATACTTTTAAGAATGTTTTGGATTTTAAGCCATATACACATAGTTTGTAAACTTTAAAACTGTAATATGTTGCAAATTGGTTGTATCATATGGACTTTTGCATTTACTGGTATTTAGTGATCATATGATCTATATTCCAGAAAGCATGTTTTTAAAAATGTGAAAATCTGGTT
>NC_041225.1:90851831-90852938 GCF_002837175.3 Physeter macrocephalus | reverse complement strand
GAAGCCAAAGAAAATATTGGTGATCGTACATTTAATAAATTGGGTTGGGTATGATTTAGGACTTTTAAACGTAAGCATTAGATATTTTGCTCACTAAAGTTAATTCTTAACATTCAGCAGAGTTGTAATATGTCTTGTTCAAATCAGATTCTATATTTCATTTTCTAATTTAAGGGAAACTTAAAGCAGGTAATTTTCTAATGTGGAATGAGGCTCCATTATGAATTGAATCAGTTACAAATGTGATCTTTTGTGAAAGATCATTAATAAAACGATAACTTTGGTTTATTTATATACCACCTAAGTGTTATATAGGAAACTTTGTTGGGTGCCTGTGGGTTTTGGTTATTATGTGATATGGTCTCTGTCTTTACTGGTGGAGAGTTAGGTTAATTACAAACTAATTACATTTTGAGTGTTTTAGTTTTGTTCCTTGAAACTAGGCAAGACTACTTTTGATGATAATGAGGAAAAATCACGTCAGATACTTTCAGTCTTCTTTTATAGCTGGAACATGAAAATGCCCACTTAAGAAATATGAATTTCTCTTTGTCTGAAGCCCTTCATGCCCACTCCTTGACAAGCATGATCCTGGATGATGAAGGTGTTTTGGGCAGCATTGAGAATTGTTTTCAGAAGTTCCATGCTTCCTTGGATCTCCTTAAAGTTGCTGGGTTAGTTCATTTCTCTTCATGGCGTTCTTCTCTTTGCGACTATAATGGTAGTTTGCTGAGGAACTGGAGCAATTTTCATCACTTGCGTGGCCATATTTAGTATAATTATAGGTAATATAGTTGCCTTTTTAAAATGAGGAATTAAATTTTTTAAGAAATGCAAAGAGGGAAGCCTGCTTTGGTAGAGTGGGGAGCCCATTATAAAAGAGTAACCTGTAGACAGAGTAATTAGTAGGAATAGTTTTTTGTAAAGACTAAATTGAAGGCAGTTTTCATTGAAAATATTCGGGAATGGATAAGAATTTTCCAATCTTTCACTTATTTTGCTTGTTTGATAAGTTTGAATTAAAGTTATTTTTGTCTTAGACATAAAAATTATTATTAATCTTCAGGGGAGACATAGATCAGTTGTTCTCAACCGGGAGCAATTTTG
>NC_041225.1:90845729-90846249 GCF_002837175.3 Physeter macrocephalus | reverse complement strand
ATTGTACAAAACAGAGACAGTCTCATACACTCAGGCAGCCAAGGTCCCCTACTGTTCTCTCCTTTTAGTAGAAATAAAAGAGAGCTAGTTTCTCAATAGCAGCATTCTATCCTTAACTGGGTACACAGTGATATTCTAATGGTCTCTGGAAAAGAGAATAACTTCGTGGCAGCTCTGACCTCCAGTCACCGGGCTCTCTGTAACTTAGTCTTTCATGGCCAAGGACTATAATCATTATTTGGATTTATATATAGCATCTCAAAATTGAAAGGATTCCATGGACAACAAAACAGGAAGTCATTTCATGAAGTGTTTTAGTATTGATAGAATAATAAACTATAAAAATACAAATCATCAGTGAAGCTTTTTCTTTGTGGAGAACTATATTCAGAAATTAATGTAAGCATCTAAGGTGCGCATGTGTGTTTTTTCACCCATGATCCTGTTTGTGTGTGTGTGTGTGTGTGCGCATTCCACTGCTACAGGAGACATGCAAAATAATATCAGATTTGCTACTATA
>NC_041225.1:90830760-90845229 GCF_002837175.3 Physeter macrocephalus | reverse complement strand
TGCTTCAGACTTCTCCCAGACTCCCTCCCGTCTAGCCGTGGTGCACCAACCCCTTCAGGCTGTTTTCACGCTGCCAACTCCAGACCTCTCCCTGGGATCCGACCGAAGCCGAGCCTCAGCTCCCAGCCCCCGCCTGCCCTGGTGGGTGAGCAGTCAAACCTCTCGGGCTGGTGAGTGCCGGTCGGCACCGATCCTCTGTGCTGGAATCTCTCCGCTTTGCCCTCCGCACCCTGTTGCTGCGCTCTCCTCCGTGGCTCTGAAGCTCCCGCCTCCGCCACCCGCATTCTCTGCCCACGAAGAGGCTTCTAGTGTGTGGGAACTTTTCCTCCTTCACGGCTCCCTCCCACTGCTGCAGTTCCCGTCCCCATTCTTTTGTCTCTGTTTATTCTTTTATCTTTTGCCCTACCCAGGTACTTGGGGTGTTTCTTGCCTTTTGGGAGGTCTGAGGTCTTCTGCCAGCTTTCAGTGGGTGTTTTGTAGGAAAAGTTCCACGTGTAGATGTATTTCTGATGTATCTGTGAGGAGGAAGTTGATCTCCGCATCTTACTCTTTCGCCTTCATCTCTCTACTCCACCAAAATGGAACTGCTAGTGTTGAAGGGTATCCTGCAGAGGCGGTGGGTGGCTGTGTCTCACCGTGGGGACAAGAACTCTGGCAGCAGAAGTTCTGGGAAGTACTCCTTTGCGTGAGCCCTCCCAGAGTCTGCCATTAGCCCCACCAAAGCGTCAGTTCAGTTTTTAAATGTTTGCAAATGTCCTATTGAACAACATTGCAGTGGCAGTGAAGCTTGATGGGAGAATTGTATTCCTGTTACCTTAGTTTTGGCTTAAGGGTGATGAGAAGATGAAATTTTTGATGGGTCAGTTTTAGTTGTGTATGTGATTTATTTTTTAAAATTCTAACGTCTGTTATTCACAGCTTAGATATGTTGACTTTCTGATTATTCTTCTGATTCTTTATCAGTCCCTTTACTGATGTATTTTCCTCCGAAAAACTACATTTTCTTCCAGACTGTTTTTGTATGATAGTGAAAAATAAATTTTTCATTTGCAATATAAAGTTGATCTGAGAAAACGATGTTTACCTTGGCTCTTTACTTGGCTTCTGTGAAAGCAACTTAATAAAATAATATGGGCAATTCCCAATACTAATCCTAACCATGTACAACAGCAGTCTGTACAGTAACATAGGAAAAATAAGTTACTGTAATTTTACTTAGTCATTGCCTGTTTTAGACTAAGGAGCAGTGAGAGACATTTATAAATAATGATACCTCAGATTACTTTTTTTTTTTTTGTGGTACGCGGGCCTCTCACTGCTGCGGCCTCTCCCGTTGTGGAGCACAGGCTCCGGACACGCAGGCCCAGAGGCCATGGCTCACGGGACCAGCCGCTCCACGGCACGTGGGATCATCCCGGACCGGGAGATGAACCTGTGTCCCCTGCATCGGCAGGCAGACTCTCAACCACTGCGCCACCAGGGAAGCCTCTCAGATTACTTTTGTTAAATGTCCTCTAATATTTGGATATTTGGTATCTGGCTTGTGTTATCTTTTATATAATCTTTTCTTCTTTGCACTTTAGTTTAACAGCTCTCTGGTTTCCTATCTTGTTCTTGTGACACTCAGGTCCATCAGAATTTCCTGTGACTGTGACAGAAGAGAGTACTTCCTCCTCAGAAATCAAAGAGGTTGATGATTCCGCAGAAAGTGTTCAGGAAGAGCCAGAGAAAATCGGTTTGAAACAAGAAGTATTGCAGGTACAAAGTTATCACTTTAAAGCTCTAGAGAAGATTATTTTTCAAGCGGAAGCCTGATTGCAACACTGCACAGCTTGTGTGAGGGTTCTGTTTTCTCCTCACATCTGCATTGTATCTCCTTGAATGGTTCCTTAAGCTTAGACCAAGGTGAATGATGGACATTTGAACTCTAAGAAATAAAAATCAAAACACCTCATTAGTAATATAATTTCCTTTCCCTAGAACCTTAGGATATTAGATTCAGGGAGAACCTTAGTGATCATAAGATAAAGATATTGAGTTCTGAATGAATATAGTCAGCTGATTCAGTGCTCTTGTTTTACAGATGAGAAAATTGACAGTTCTAGTTGAACTCTCTTTTTATCAGAGGAAAATATGGCCTCATTTTAAATAAAAGTAAAGTTGAAAAAAGTTTTGATGTTGATAGTCTCCTTTCCTAAAATAAAACATATCAAGAAGCTACATTATATTACCTAATAAACCTGACATCTAATGTCATTCCATACTTTTCTCTGTATGGACAGAAAAGAAAAATTGATTTTCATAAGAAATTTTTGCACCTCAACAATAATATATTTATTTTATTTCAACTTTAATGCAGAGCTGAACATTTCTAGTAAATAAGGGAACACCATTTGGGGGGACCTTGCCTTGTGCTACAAAGTCCATGTTTAATTTTTAAAAATTATTTAATATGATTTCCTTTCATATGAAACATGAAACTTGACAGGTTTCAGAACTAATTATCCCATTATTGTAGGACTATGAGAATTACGCTTTGATTTTCAAAAGAGAAAGTTAAATTTTTATTTTTTAATTAAAATTAATGATAATATAGAGAAACTTCAAGAAAAGAACTTAGAAAATTATGAAATGTTAGAGTAGGAGAAATCTATAGTTCATGTAGAGTTACCCCCTTTCGTTTTATAAATGAGTACCTACAACTTGTAGTACATAAGTGGTTTATTAGTAATTTGCAGAGTACGACAAGACCCTAGAGCATCTAACCCGCATTTCTTGTCATTTTAGATGTGTTGTATTCATTTCCTTCACGAGTAGACCAGGAGATTGTATTTCTAAAAACAATGATAGACACTGGAGAAGACCAAGATGTTTAAACACTGGGACCACAGAATAGCAGATTCAGAATGCACTGAGAACCCTTTCAGCTCTTCTCTGTTTTGACAAGACACTACAAGGCTGGTGTCAAAGTGTTTAAGTATATAAGCCCACAACAGTCAAGAGATTTCAACATAGTTTTGAAAGACAGAAGACAAGTGGAAGAGTGTGAAACCGAAGCAGTAGAACAGAGGAAAAGCATCACCTAGAATATGCACAGGGACCACCTGCAACTGAGGATGATTCTGACCCCACCTGCAGAAGTAGCCCCATGCTCAGCTGCGCATGTAGAAGAGAGGGTGGAGTTAGTTAAAAGTGTGACTGAAATAGAGGAGCTCATTGAAGGGTTGTGTTTGGAGGAGTGGACTCCCAGCCCCGTCCTCACGCTCCTGAAATGAGATGACTTCATTTTGAAAACAATGAAACTGGGGAGAACTAGGGCAGCTAATGTGAGTTTTTACACCCTAGAAAAGAGTGTTTTGGGGGGATCCTATTACAGTTACTCCCCACTTCTTCCGGCATAAGAAGCCAATCAATCGTTGACTTCAGGGAGCTTTCTGCGCTCATTCTTAAATAGAAAATAACTGTCATTTGCCTGATAGTTGAGTAAAGCTTACAACATGAGAGGGGGAAAAAATGAAAACATATCCTAGTAGGACCTGGGACAATTTAGGGAAGAAAATAATTTAAGAAAAAACCCTAATTAGTATCCTGGGAGAGGTTTAAAAAGAGCTAGCAACTATAAAATAAGACTAGGGTGTTAATTAAAAAGAGAATGGTCAGAAAAAATCAAGAGAGGTCTCTTGGAAATGAAAATATGGTTGCAGAAATAAATTCAGTAGGAATTTTTAAAATTTCCCAGTATATAAAAAAGAAAGACACAATGGAAAATGTGATAGAAATATGTTAGAGAGGCTGCATCTGGGAGATCCATCATGTTACTGTTAGAAACTCCAGACCCAGACAAAAAATGGAGGGAAGCTGTCAAAGGCAAGAAAATTCCCCACAGCTGAAAGTAGACATCAGGCCTCAGATTGAAAATAGTTACTCAAGTTTTGAGCAAGATGAAATAAAATAGACCCATACCTAGGCACCCTTCATTGTGAAGTTTTAAAATACTGAAAAAATAAAATAGAATAAAATACTGAGAGGATACATCCATTCCAGAGAGAAAATTACTGGTCACGTAAAATAAAAAAGTTAAAATCTGACTTTATCATAGTTGTCATCAGCACCATGAATCCTGGAAGGCATTAGAAACATACCTCCAAAGTTTTTCAGGCACATAATTTTCACCCTAGGCGTTTGTATCCAGTCAAACTATCAGTCATACATGGAAGCTGAATAAGGTATTTTGTACACAAAGAAATTTGAAAAATTTACCTCCTGTGCTATATCTTAAGCTATTTATAGAAATAATCCAGCAAAATGAGACAATAAACCAAGAAGGAAGGTAATAGGGGATTCAGTGCAGAGAGCAGCTAGTCTAGATTGGAGAGGCTTCTATTGATTGTGTGATTGAGAACTTCGAAACACCTTGAGGCATATTGTACTTACTATGTATTAGGCACTGTTGGAAGGGAGGAGGGAGAGGAAGAGGAGAAGGAACTTGAACTCCAGAGGAGAAAGGGCTATACTGACATAAACATGAAGCAAACTAAGCTATGGTTGAGTTTTAACCTATCATTGGTGAGCAAGAGAAGAATCCACTGAAACTTGACACTGTAGATGTCCCCCTTTTCAGTGACACACAGGGGTAATGACCACCTATCTAATTTGTTGTCCAAACCAGAACATTTTAATAGTGTAAGGATGCGCTCTAATGCTGTAACATCAGGACAACAGGTATAAACTGGAACAGCCCAAGGCGGCTTGGGGTATGTGGTCACCCTGCACAAGGGCAGTGACACTGACACAGTATAGAAGGAGGTATAATTCATACACAGAGACTCGGTACATCTGCAGTGGGCAGTATTAATTTAATTGTAATAATGGCAATACTGTCTTGGTTTGCAGCTTTTATTGTCAACTTGCATGTAATAACAAATAACTAACCTAAACTCTTCTTAGTATGTATTAGTATTAACTTTGTATATACTGAAACGTATTGTGTACTAGTATGTACTTAGTATATATTAGTCTCTAAGTGTTTTTGCATATATTAACTCATTTAATCCTCTGAATAACCTTATGAGGTTGGTGCTAATATCATTCCCACTTTTGAGAACAGGAAGCTAAGACAGGGAAGGAACTTGCCCAGGCTGTACGTAATTTAGAGTTGGATCTAGGCTTTGAGTTTAGGTTCTCCGCCTGTTCTCTTAAACTTTACTCCCTACTGACTCTCAAATAACAGAAGACTTGACTGCACATAGAACAGAATATAAATTTCAACTTTGACAACGTAAAAGCTAGGTTTGGAAGGTAGACAGGAGGTAGAAAAAAGGGAAGATGGTATGAATGCCCTCATTTTACAAAACGTGATGTTGAAAGAGTTTATCTGAGCAGTGTGGACATAGGAAAGTGTGTAAAGGAACTAAACTTATTTACTTAGTAAATTACAAGTTGAACACATAATGCCTCAAATTTAGTCAGAAAATAGTCATATAAGAGTGTTACTTGGAGAAGAATTCAAAATAACAATAGTTGGACTTCCCTGGTGGTGCAGTTGTTAAGAATTGGCCTGCCAGGGCAGGGGGCACGGGGCGAGCCCTGGTCTTGGAAGATCTCACATGCCACGGAGCAATGAAGCCCGTGCACCACAAGTACGGAGCCTGTGCACTAGATCCTGCGAGGCACAACTACTGAGCCCACGTGCCACAACTACTGAAGCCCGCGCGCCTAGATCCTGTGCTCCACAACAAGAGAAGCCACCGCAATGAAGAGTAGCCCCAGCTCTCCGCAACTAGAGAAAGACTGCACGCAGCAACGAAGTCCCAACACACCCAAAAATAAATTTAAAAAAATAAAAAGAAAAAAATAACAATAGTTGACGTAAGCCTCATAAAAAAGGATATCCAAACAGCCAGTAAACACGGAAAAGTGTACGACTTCTTAAGTAATAAGAGAAAAGTGAGTCAAAACCAATGAAACTACATGCCAATCAGATCGACAAATACATAAATAAAGTGTGGTAGTATCAGGTATTGTAGACCTGGAGTACTATGGGAATCTTCTACCCTGCTTATACTGGAGTGTAAATCGACACAACTACTTTGGAAAGCATTTAGCACTCTCCATCAACTGAAGGTATATAAATAGCCTGTGACCCAGCAGCCCTCACCCCCGCCCTGTGTAAAGGCACCAGAATAACTGGTACAGCAGGATTCGTGTGCATGATTTGCATTAGCACAAACTGAAAACAAACCAAATGTCCGTTAGGAGTCAAAAAATAAATAAATTATGTGTACACGTACAGTGGGAAAATATCAAGCAATAAAATTGAATGAACAAAAGCTACAGTCAGCAATGTGGGTGAATTATTTAAACCAATGTTGAGTGAAAGTAATAAGATAGAAAAGACTCCATATACTATGATCCTCTACATAAAGTTAGATGTTGACAAAACTAAACTCTTTTGTTAGGGATGCATGCAGGTTACAGGAAATGATTGCCAAGAAGTGAGGATGGTGTTTAACTGGAAAGAGGCCAGGAGATTGTGATGAGAAAAGGATATGGGGGGTTTTTGAGATGATGACAAGTATCAACACTTTCAGATTCGAGTAGTGGTTATGTAAGTATTCTCTTTTTATTTGTCACATTGACAGTTTTGTCCTGTGCACTTCTCAGTGCACATACCTTATTTTACAATTAAAAACCTGCATAAAGAATTGGTCGCTTCTTGAGTGCTGGATGTGGGAGTGGGATGAGACTATTTCAATTTAAGCCCTTCACTACTGCTTGCGTTCACATGTTCATTCATGCAGCATTAATTGAACATATTCTATGTACCAGGCACTCTTTTAATTTTATATGTGTTTTTTAACTCATGTAATCCTCACATGAGCTCTGTGATATGGGAGCTCATCTCCATTGTATAGATGAGAAAGTTGAGGCCTAGAATTACAGAACTTGTCCGCGGTTATATAGCTAATGGATAGGGCCAGGCCCATTTGCCTCAGAGAATCTGAATTTTTAAAATATAATCTAAAAGAGAAATTTAATTACTAATTATAAGCAAAAAAATTGCACCTTAAAGAAGATGACAAGTTTTCATCTATCCAGTTAGAGAAAAACACACAGTGTATGTTTCACACACATACATCTTGTATTGGAAGGGATTTTCCTTATTAAGCAGTTATTTATTGACCATCTACTTTGTGCTAGGCACAGGTGCTGGGTATAAACACTTAATAAAATACACCCCCTTTCTTCAAATAACTTGCACTCTAAGTGAGGAAGTAAGCCAACAGTTATAGTAGAGGTTATATACCAAGTGATACATCGCTGATGGCAGTATAAAATCTCAGAAATCTTTTGGAAAGAAGTTTGGAGATAGGTACCTCAGAGCCTTAAAAATGTTCGTTTGCTTTGACCTCAAACTTATTTTTATGGATTTATTGCAAGAATGTTATTCTCAATATGGAAAAAAGCCTTCATGCATAAAAAAGGTTAATATTGAAAAGTTGGAAAGAATTTAAATGTGTAAAATGGTTAACCAGTAAAACCACTCAGTGGAATATTTTGTAGCCCACACAAAAAAATCAAGGTTATGAATCCCCTGATTATATGAGAAATGATTGATTTCAATGTTAAATGGAGAAAAGGTGAACATAAAATTTGATATCCAATATGATGGGAGCTTTGTGCCAGAAAAATCACCCTAGCCAGTGTACAGAAGGAAGGAAGGAGAGCAGATGACAGGAGGGAAAATTATTCCCAAGCCTTATCATTAGTCTTACTTATGTAATAGAATATCAAGCCATTTTACTTTCTAACTTTTTTGGTTCCATATTTCCGTGTAAGTGACATGAATTATTAATACTTTGTAGGAGGAGAGTACACTTTTTCAGAAAAATTTACCACTGTGTTCTAATTCCCTCCATTAGAGGGAGAAACTATTTCATGTAATTGCACTTTGATGTGCTATATAGAACCAGTCAGGAATTTTAGTCTACTTTCCTCTGACTGTGGTGAGGGTTTTTTGTTTGTTTGCTTATTTGTTTAGAATTTCTTGAAATCAGTTTTAGAAGATTGATTAAACCATTATATTAAAAGTAGAGGGGGTTTCCCTGGTGGAGCAGTGGTTGAGAATTTGCCTGCCAATGCAGGGGACACGGGTTCGAGCCCTGGTCTGCGAAGGTCCCACATGCCGCAGAGCAACTAGGCCCGAGAGCCACGGCTACTGAGCCTGTGCGTCTGGAGCTTGTGCTCCGCAACAAGAGAGGCCACGACAGTGAGAGGCCCGCACATTGCGATGAAGACTGGCCTCCACTCACCGCAACTAGAGAAAGCCCTCGCATAGAGAAGAAGACCCAACACAGCCAAAAATAAATAAATAAATAAATAAAAATACAATTTGCTAAAAAAAAAGTAGAGGAATTTTGCAATTATTTCCCCTTTTTCCCCATTGAAAACTTGACTGGCTGTAGTAATGAAACATTAAAGAATTTGAAGTTCTTAGACTCTCAAGTTTTTAAACATGTTCTGAATATAAAAATATATGTTCATTGAGCAAATGTTTGAAAACAATGAACAACTTATTGAAGGAAATAAAAGCCACTTCTGCATGTACACACACCTAATCTGCCCTTCTGTCTTAAAAATGTATCAAAAATATTTTGCCATGTCACTAAATAGTCTTCTACATCAGAGAATTTGATTAAGCTTATGCATCATCACCCAGGAAAAACACACAGATATATTTTGAATGTAGAACTCCTGAAGCCCATTCATTAACTCTGGTTGAGACCTGTTGTCATTCTTTTCTTACTGGCTTCATAGCGCATTCCTTCAGACGGTGAGCTGTTTTTATTTAAACTAATCCCAATTTGGAGGCTCTTAGCTTTCTTCCAGGGTTTGGTTATAAACAGTCTTATGACATCATGTTGGTAGATAAATCTTTGCCCACATCTTTGATTTCCTTAGGGTAAACTCCTGATGTAGGATTGTTGTTAGGTACCAAAAGCTACTCTCCAGAAAGTGATACCAGTTCCTCTCCAAATAATGGCATATAATAGAGTTCCTCATTCTTTAAGTGATTGTTCAAAGTAGTTAAAATGTATAAATATACCTTACTGTTTTCATAAGTATAGGTATTCTGATTGTTTATAGCTGCATAAGAAACCACCTGGAAACAGTGGCTTAAAACAATGACAATCATTTATTTTGTTCACGAACCTGGAGGTTGAGTAGAATATTAATTCTTTTACTACACTCCTACTGACTGAAAACAATACCTATTTGACTAGCCCACAGATCTGCAGGTCAGAAGTCCAGGCACAGCGTGACTGGGTTTCCTGCTCAGATACACACGGGAACATGTGGGTTCCCTCCTGAGAGTGTTAAAGCATGTGAAATCTAAATGTAAGACATTGAGCCCCAAACGTTGGATGTTCACCATAGTTTGTGTGGGTCACAGAGCTGAAATCAAGATGTCAGTCTGGCTGTGTTAGCATCCAGAGGCTCTGGGAAAGAATGCCTCCAAGCTTCTTCGGCTTGTTGGCATAATTTAGATTCTGCAGTTGCAGGACAGAGGTCCCCATTTCCTTGCTGGCTGTCAGTCGGGGGACGGTCTCAGCTCCTAGAGGCCTCTCGCTTGCCTTCCCTGCCACAGCACTGGACTTCTTCAGAGCTTCCCTCTTGTCCCTTTTGTACTTCAATTCAGGAAGAGTTCAGGTCCTTTTCATGGGGTGCCTGAGTAGGCCACATCCACCTAGAATAATCTCCCTATCATAAAAAATCAACTGATTTTGAACCATGATTCCGTCTGCAAAATCCCTTCACTGCAGCACCTAGATTTAGACTTTGATTGGATAAGTGGAAGGTTTGTGTACTTCAGTAACTAGGAGTCTTAGGGGCTCTGTTAGAATTCTGCCTATTGCAAGCAGTGTCCCCACTTCAAGGACCGAAGTGTCTTAGTTCCTAAAACTCCTAAGAGAGTTTATCAGTGTTCATTTTATTTCAGTGACCTTGGTGAATGGAAAGACTACCACCTCCGTGAACAGGAATGGCACCCAGCTTCCTGAGTCCACAGTGTGGCTCTGCTACTTAGTGGTGTGACCTTGGTTGTGCTGCTCTACTTACTCTACTTCTCTGCTTCTGTTTCCCTCATCTGTAAAATAACATGCAGTTAGTGATTGTTCTTTCCTCGTAGGGTTTGTTTCTTTAAAAAATAATTTTATTTTATCTATTTTTGGCTGTGCTGGGTGTTTGATACTGCTCACGGACTTTCTCGCGTCGAGTGGGGGCTACTCTTCGTAGTGGTGTGCAGGCTTCTCATTGCAGTCAGTCTGGCTGTGTTAGCATCCAGAGGCTCTGGGAAAGAATGCCTCCAAGCGTCTTCGGCTTGTTGGCATAATTCAGATTCTGCAGCATTGCAGTGGTTTCTCTTGTTGCGGAGCACGGGCTCTAGGTGCACAGGCTTCAGTAATTGTGGCATGCAAGCTCAGTAGTTGTGACATGGGAGCTCTAGAGCGTAGGCTCGGTAGTCGTGGCGCACGGGCTTCATTGCTCCGAGGCACGTGGGATCTTCCCGGACCAGGTCTCGAACCCGTGTTCCCTGCACTGGCAGGCGGATTCTTAACCACTGAGCCACCAGGGAAGCCCCCTCTTCGGGTTTTGATGATTAGATTATTTAATGCTCAGGGAACTCCAGGAACAGTGGGTGACTGTAAATTGTTTTAAAAGTGATTACTTTTAAAAAAAATGCTTTTGAATCTGCAATTATTCAATTCAGGTATGTTAAGCATGTTCATTAATAGGACCTCCTACTATAAAGAGACCCACAGATAAAAACAGAATTTTTCTTTCTTGGTCGTAACTATTTATTTCTGACTTGCTATGTTATACGCATATGCCTTTTATGGTGGGCTGCCACAAATTTATGTTGGAAAGAGTGGAATTTAAATAAATCTTTACTATGCTAATTTGATAGATTTTGATAATTCATTTCACTAGCATGGTATGATATTACCAGTAGCAGACTAAAATCTGAGTTCAATTCTGGCTCTGCCCCTAAATCCTGATGAGTCCTATAGCTGGAAAGGCTTTTGGATATTATACTACAAATTAGTTATAACATTTACTCTGTTTGTTTAGGATAAACTGGAGGAGTGCCTAAAGCAGTTAAAGGAGGAAAGAGTAACAAGACTTAAGGCTGATAAATGAGTCAATGAAGTAAACAATTTCTTATACTTTTGAGAGTGTTTTGGTTTTATGTTGATTTGATTTTAAGCCATATACACATAAGTTGTAAGCTTTAAAACTGTAATATGTTGCAAATTGGTTGTACCATATGGACTTTTGCATTTCCTGGTATTTAGTGATCATATGATCTATATTCCAGAAAGCATGTTTTTTAAAATGTGAAGACCTCGTTTTGTGTGTGTGTGTGTGTGCTTTCTTATGACATTAGCTTATTTTCTGTTCATGATTCTTTGATTCAGGAAAGCACTTTTTGTGCATATACTGTATATACAGTAATATAAAAGACATGATGAGACCCTCCTGGCAATGAATTAGGAAAGTGAATCATTTAAATAAATGTAAGATATTGGAAAACTCCTAAGAATGCAATAAAAGGTAAAAATATATACTATAAGAATTACATTAGGTAATGTGCATGAAAGTAGGGCATAATCTAAAAAGTTCTGTCTAAATATAATTTACCACAGGGTGAGCGTAGGGAGGAATTTTTGAAAGTGCATCCACTGGATTGGCGGACACTCATTCAATAAATGGTGAGCACCTGTTTATATAAGGCAAAAGGGACATCATGAACATAACAGCCTCTCTGAGAAATACTAGAGTTGAGCTTACAGGGGGTTTTAAGTGCATAGATGATGAGCGGAAGGGGAAGAGTGCACAGGGGTGAATATTTTCGAGAAGCCAAAGAAAATATTGGTGACCGTACATTTAATAAATTGGGTTGGGTATGATTTAGGACTTTTAAACGTAAGCATTAGATATTTTGCTCACTAAAGTTAATTCTTAACATTCAGCAGAGTTGTAATACGTCTTGTTCAAATCAGATTCTATATTTCATTTTCTAATTTAAGGGAAACTTAAAACAGGTAATTTTCTAATGTGGAATGAGGCTCCATTATGAACTTAACCAGTTAGATATGTGATCTTTTGTGAAAGATCATTTAAAAAACGATAACTTTGGTTTATTTATATACCACCTAAGTGTTATATAGGAAACTTTGTTGGGTGCCTGTGGGTTTTGGTTATTATGTGATATGGTCTCTTTCTTTACTGGTGGAGAGTTAGGTTAATTACGGATTAATTACATTTTGAGTGTTTTAGTTTTGTTCCTTGAAACTAGGCAAGACTACTTTTGATGACAATGAGAAAAAATCATGTCAGACATTTTCAGTCTTCTTTTATAGCTGGAACATGAAAATGCCCAGTTAAGAAATATAAATTTCTCTTTGTCTGAAGCCCTTCATGCCCACTCATTGACAAGCATGATCCTGGATGATGAAGGTGTTTGGGGCAGCACTGAGAATTCTTTTCAGAAGTTCCATGCTTTCTTGGATCTCCTTAAAGATGCTGGGTTAGTTCATTTCTCTTCATGGCGTTCTTCCCTTTGTGACTATAATGGTAGTTTGCTGAGGAACTGGAGCAATTTTCATCACTTAAGTGGCCATATTTAGCCAAATTTAGCGTAATTATAGGTAATATAGTTGACGTTTTAAAATGAGGAATTAAATTTTTTAAGAAATGCAAAGAGGGAAGCCTGCTTTGGTAGAGTGGGAGCCCATTATAAAAGAGTAACCTGTAGACAGAGTAATTAGTAGGTATAGTTTTTTGTAAAGACTAAATTGAAGGCTGTTTTCATTGAAAATATTCGGGAATGGATAAGAATTTTCCTATCTTTCACTTATTTTGCTTGTTTGATAAATTTGAATTAAAGTTGTTTTTCTCTTAGACATAAAAATTATTATTAATCTGCAGGGAAGATATAGGTCAGTGGTTCTCAACTGGGAGCAATTTTGCTGAAAGAGGAAAGTGGAGATTGATAGTTGATGGAGTGGTGTTTTGTCAGTGAGTGAATTGGTGTTGGGAAGGAAGGAACAAACACATTCTTGGAAACTGGAGGAAAGGTGGTAACGAAATGTGGGAATGGAGGTGTGACAGGCAGTGGACGGGGTGCATGACACATGTTGAAGATGCTAGTGAGATAGTGGGATGTCTCCTAGAGGATGAATCTGGAAAGGGCTGAGAATTTGGAGAGAGAGAGGCTTGTAGTCTGGAGTAGGATGTTAGCTTTTAAGATCTTAGAAGTATTTCATGATTGTAGGTCTGGGGAAATCTAAACTGCTCTTATGTGATTATAATAACCTTTGTCGTTTCTCCTTTCCTCCTCTGGTCCGGGCTTGGGCAGCTGGCCACAATGGTTGGTATAGATCAGTCAGATTTTCATTTACTAGGTCGTCCCCAGATGAATTCTACTGTTAGTAGCCCACCTAAATAAGAAAAGAAGGCACTTGAAGAAGAAAAATCAGAATCAAAGCAGAGTGCCCCAGAACAAACGCAAAATCTCGAAGTAAGTGGACAGGACAGCACTTAATGATTCTAAGAGTGATTAGTAAAAAGGAAATGACCAAGTCAGAGAGAAAGTAATAATGGTCAGTCTCTAATAGTTCACATGCTCAGGAGCTAGAAGACTCTGGAGTCCTCTCCAAATCTGAGATTAGTAAATGTGTGCCCATTTCATGATACTGTATTGTACATAAGAAAACTGGAAGTTCTTTAGAAAATTTATGAGTTAAAACAAACTCTCCTTAATGAAGAAAGAAAACATTACAGAAAATATTCCAAATTTTAAATTGTATAAATGTCTATTCTATTCATATTTTATCTAGATTTCTATTTGTATGCAGTTAGCTTACAATGAAGGAACACTAATGAAGGTACACGTACTGATATAATTTTTAAAATAAGTAATCTTGACATAGCTGATATGTAAGATATTATAGTGACTCCTCTGGTCATGGGAATGGGAGGGGAAACCTGTCAGCTTTTCCTCCAGCCTCACTTGGAACCCCGTTCTCCCAGCTCAGCCAATCTCAGACTGGTCTTGGGAACTGACAGCTTGAGAACACAGTCTGGTCACAAACTATATACTGTTTACAAGTGCCTGGCGGATAGAAAAGAAATTAATTTTCTTACAGAGTAGGGTTTCATTTTTAGTGAGGGAAAGGAAATGGGTAATAACTACCCCAATCACCAGTCTGAAATTGTAGCGGACATAGCCTTGGATATAGCTAGGTTAAGCTGAGAATCACTTGGCAAGATATAATTAGAAAAAAAACTGGCTCTGAAATCTTCTGAATAATCAATTGACTGTGTTAATAATAAGATCACAGAGGGCTTCCTTGGTGGCCCAGTGGTTAAGAATCCGCCTGCCGATGCAGGGGACACGGGTTC
>NC_041225.1:90822911-90830710 GCF_002837175.3 Physeter macrocephalus | reverse complement strand
CACGCGTTCGTGCCCCGGGCCACGAGGATCCCACATGCCGCGGAGTGGCTGGGCCCCTGAGCCATGGCCCCTGAGCCTGTGCGTCCGGAGCCTGTGCTCCGCAACAGGAGAGACCACAACAGTGAGAGGCCCGTGTACCACACACACAAAAAAAATAATAATAAGATCACAGAGTAACAATGAAGTTCTGAACTCTACACTTTAATGGTTGGCTTTGTTCATCACTGAATTTTTGTCTTGTCTTTTATCTTTCCCTCCAGTTTCAGAAAATTACAGGTGATGCTAGGATTCCTTTGCCTCTCGACTCATTCCATGTCCCAGTCGCTAGTCAGGAGGCCTTAGAAATTTCCAAAGACAACCTGGGGTCCCAGTCCCAGAGCAGCGGCAGGAGTCTTTGGAAATTTTCATTGCTAGAACATGTTCTTCAGCGGACATTAGTTCTGGGACTGGAAGTCAAAGAAAAGAAGAGGAATTATCTAGAAATAACAGGTCTTCTTCAGAGAAAATGAGCAAAGCAGATGAATATACCAAAAAATACTCTGCTAAGAAACAACCTGGGAAGGACCTGCATTCCTGCTCTGACTCACCTGTAAAGCAGAAAAGCAAAGGAATTCGGCAAAATAATTCTTTGCTTAATGAACCAATTAGAAGTGAGTCTTTGAAAAAGCACATTTCTGTTAAGAAAGAGAGTAGAATAGTGACTGTTTCCTCAAAGACAATTAAAAGTAAACTCAATCTACTAGAACATTCTGAAAGTGTTACTCTTGGATCTGATTGTGAATCTCAAGAAAGCATCCATACTCCATCACGCCTAACGTAGGTCTAAATCTTTTTAAATCTTTTAAAATTATGTTTTTGCCTTCAAATTTTAATAAATTACTTATGTTTTTATTATAGCATATGATGTTTTAAAATACTTGACTGAAAAAAAATACTTGACTGGAAGCCATTAGAAAAAGATTTATCTATACTTTTTTATTATAATGAAAGTTTTGATGTATTTTTCCTCGTGACAGTTTGCACCATTTATTCAGCTGGTGTTTACTGAGGGCTTCATATGTACAGTACTTTTCTGGGTGCTGTTGCTTTCAGCTGTGAACAAAATAAAGCCTTTACTCTCCTGGAACTAACACTCTGTGGTAGGAGAAAACATAAACAACAAAACAGGGTAAGGGGTAGAAAAAGATGGAAATAATAAATGGAATAGTTTTACCATTTGGTTAAATGTCAAACTATTATAAATCATATGGCCAGAAGACATAGACGTATTTTAATTAATAACCAGAGAGCATCAAACATTTACCAAGGCACTTAACCATGTTTATGGATTACAGCAACACTACGAGGTAAGGAACTATCACCATCCCCATTTTATAGATGAGGAGTCTGAAGAGACACTATGTGAGTTCTCCAGAATTACACAGCTATAAGTAAGTGGTAAGCTGCGATGTGACCAGAACCCATGCTCTTTTTTTTAATGTATGGACTTTATGATGTTTCATTTGTTTCTGATTTATGTGATTATTTTTTAAAGATTTTTTTGATGTCGACTATTTTTAAAGTCTTTATCGAATTTGTTACAGTATTGCTTCTCTTTTGTGTTTTGGTTTTTTTTGCTGCAAGGCATGTGGGATCTTAGCTCCCTGACCAGGGATCGAACTCTCACCCCCTCCAATGGAAGGCGAAGTCTTAAGCACTGGACAACCAGGGAAGTCCCCCTTATGTGATTATTTTTATGGCAGTTTTTTAAAATTTTATTTTTTATTGACATATTGTAGAATTACAGTGTTGTGTTAATTACTGCTGTACAGGAAAGAGACTCAGTCATACATTTATATACACTCTTTTTCATATTATTTTCCATTCCAGTTTATCACAGGATATTGAATATAGTTCCCTGTGCTATACAGTAGGACCTTATTGCGTTTTTTAAAATACATCCACTTTTTAAAAAATAAATGTATTTGTTTATTTTTTTACTTTTGGCTGCATTGGGTCTTCGTTGCTACAAGCGGGCTTTTCTCTAGTTGCGGTGAGTGGGGGCTACTCTTCTTTGCGGTGCGCGGGCTTCTCATTGTGGTGACTTCTCTTGTTGCAGAGCACGGGCTCTAGGTGCATGGACTTCAGTAGTTGTGGCACACGGGCTTCAGTAGTTGTGACCGCAGGCTCTAGAGTGCAGGCTCGGTAGTTTTGGTGCACGGGCTTAGTTGCTCCATGGCATGTGGGATCTTCCCGGACCAGGGCTCGAACCCGTGTCCCCTGGATTGGCAGGCATATCCTCAACCACTGCACCACCAGGGAAGTCCCATGTAGGACCTTTTTGTTTATCCATCTTGTATATACACAAGTTTGCATCTGCTAATCCCAAACTCCCAATCCAAACCTCTCCCACCCCCTCCCCCTTGACAACCACCAGTTTATTCTCTATGTCCTTGGTTATGTTTCTGTTTCACAGATAGGCAGAACCCAGGCTCTTAATTACTTTGTTATCCTGTTTCCTTGTTAAGAGAAGAAGGGTTTAAGGAGGGCACCGAGAGAGAAGCCAGTGAGCAGTGAGCACTAGAGATGCAAAACAGTGGGGCTGTCAGAAAGCACACCTGTCTCCTTCCCCCATCTGAGCAGAAGTTTTAAACGTCAGAGTACGTAAGAGTATGTGATGACACATATCTGGATTAAATTATGTCTCCCTGGTAAAACATTCACAGATAAGTCTTCAGTGAGACTGAAAGGTGAGATCAGAGAAAAGCTGGAGTGTCAGATTTCTTCTAAAAGGTCCTGCCTGATTGTTACTAAGAGGACTACTAGAGTACTAGTTAGTTCATTAGTCATGGATTGAGTGTTAGAGGAGTGAAACAATGAGCAAGATGTAGCGTTGGCCCTTTAGCAGTGGAGTGAGAGGGGAAGACGCACAGCAGATGTCTCATCCTGCACCTGACATGTTGTGACGGAAATATTCAGGGCGTTCAGTCAGTGTTTGTGGAAGAAGAGGGGGGGCTGTGGGGCAAAGAAAAGTCATCGAAAGAGGCAGTCCCTAAGCTAAGTCTTAAAGGAGTCATGAAAAACTGGTGAATCAGCCAGTGAAGGGCAAGGATACTCAAGGCAGAGAGGACAGCAGAAGTCCAGAGCCGTGAGTGTGTGAGGGGTGTGTTACGGAGCCACAGGCACAGGCTCTGGAGGATCAGTGCAGTGTCACCAGGCAGTGGCAAGTCCCCAAAAGGAGGCAGCGAGGAGGAGGAGAGTGGGTCTTAACCATCTATGTGCGTGGAGCTGGTTTCCTCGGGAAAGAGCTAAGAATGGAAAGGACAAGTTCAGGTGGCATTTTAGACCACTGACGTCAGTATGGATGAGGAATTTGAAGAAGCCTGGAGATGATTACGCCCCACTCTTCTGAGGAGCAGTGTTTTTTATTTTCGAGAGAGACTTTCACTCTGCCACCTCCTCTGCTGTTCCTACTGAAAGCTTTATAGGCCGGCAGAAGGGGGAACCTGGGTTAAGTAAAGTTAATCAGGTTTCTTTACTGTACAGCTTCTCGGAGCTGCTGTAAGCTAATGTTCATTCTGGGTCGTCACAGCAGGCGTATGGTACACAGCCATCTTCAAAGCTATTTGACCGTAGAGTCCATTTTTAATAGAAGTGTCTAACAACTGGTTCCACCAAACAGCAATTTGGTAACTTCTAGGCCAGGTAATAGAAAAGGGTCTGACCTTTTTTAATAGAAGTGTCGAACAACTGGTTCCACCAAACAGCAATTTGGTAACTTCTAGACCAGGTAATAGAAAGGGGTCTGCAATAAGGTATAGATGAAGGGAGGAAATAAGTTCTAATTGTATTTAGGAAATGACAAGCAAGACTTGATCTCGGGAAGTAAGGAAGAAGTAGGAGGCAGAGGCTGAACTCCCATCTGTGTGGCTAAGGTTGGGTGGTGGTATCATTGAGTTTGGAAATGTAGGATAAAGAACCGAATTGGGGAAAAGACTTTAGTTCTAGACATGTAGAATTTTAAAGCACCTGTAGAATTCAGGAGACAAACTGGTAGATAACTGGACATGCACGTGAAGACATGGAAAGATAAAAATTTGAATGTCATCAGCACTTAGCAGTCATTAAACTCATGAAAATGGATGAGGTTTCAGAGAATTGTGAGTACTGACAACGTTTAAATAATAAGCAGAGAAAGAATTCTGGGAAGGAGAGAGGTGATAGAGTTTCAAGAAGGAGGAAGTAGATGACACTGTCATCCATCAGAGAATGTAAGTGTCCATTGGATTTGGGCAGTTAGGCCCCCAGTGACCTTAGAGCAGTTCAGTGAAGTGGTGGACAAGGAAGCCAGATTGCAATAAATTGAGGGTGTAGGACTGCCTGTCGGGGCCAGGCGAGGCTAGTGAAGACAGAATAGGCTGCTCTGAAGGAGATTGGATGAAAAGAGAAAGTAATTAGCAAAAAAGAATTTTTTAGAATGAGAAGGACTTATATTTTATATGTTGAAATGAAGGAATCGATAAAGGAGATCCTGAAGATGGAGAAAATAGAGAACTGGGGAAACATGGACATATGAATAAGAAAATAACCTTGCACAGTACATAAAAATCACTTGTATCCTTTGAGTTGGATGGATACTGGTAAGTTTGGGAGGAAATAAGGTAAGAAGAGATAGAAGTTAAATGAGTTTATACTGATAGCCTCAGTTTTCTTTGACACAGATTTTTCAGAGACACATATATACACATACATAATTACAGTTTTAAAATTCTTTCATAGTTACATGTTTTATTAATCACATCTGAGAAAAGTCATTGATTTTCATTTTGTACAGAATTATCTTGTAAGGACAAAATACAGTAACAACGTACAAGCTTTTTGCATATCAGAGCTGAAACTGAAAGTATCTCCATATTGAATTTTCACTTCTTATTTGTAATAAGTTTATCCTTAGGAGGATACTTCATAATGTTTGATCACAGATGAGTCTGAGCATTGCTATCACTCAATAATGCTAAGCATCTGTCAGGTTCTCTCCCATACTATATATTAATTTTTTCTCCGTTAAGCAAATATTTATTGGCGGCCTGTGGGAATAAGATACACCTAGGTATATTTCCTTGGTATATTCACAAAAGCCTCTGAAACTAAATTTCCAAGTCAGGCCATACTAAGGCCTGGCAAAATAAGTTTTCATCGTTAACAGTTTTTTTTGTGTTTGTGGTTTGTTTGGTTTTTTTTTTTTGAAGCATGTATAAGACACTGTCTTAACTCAGTAGTTGTCCATTGATTAATAAGTCAAAGAAGACATTGATGAAGCATGGTAATTTGAATATCCTTTCCACAGAATAGGTAATGGGCCGTTCTGAAACTGTGGTGAGATGCTTATAATTTTCAGATTTGGAAGTGGCAGAGAAAACCCCATTAAACATTGAATTATCACTAGAGACATGAATTCAGCCAAATAAATACAAGGCCTCTGCCTACTGAGGTCGTCAATTTCCATCTTAACAAAAGTGAACATTTCTCCCTTAGATTACTTTTTTTTTACATCTTTATTTGAGTATAACTGTTTTACAATAGTGTGTTAGTTTCCCCTTTACAACAAAGTGAATCAGTTATACATATACATATGTTCCCATATCTCTTCTTTTTGTATCACCCTCCCTCCCACCCTCCCTATCCCACTCCTCTAGTGGTCGCAAAGCACAGAGGTGATCTCCCTGTGCTATGCGGCAGCTTCCCACTAGCTATCTAATTTACATTTGGTAGTGTGTATATGTCCCTGCCACTCTCTCACTTTGTCACAGCTTACCCTTCCCCCTCCCCATATCCTCAAGTCCATGCTCTAGTAGGTCTGTGTTTTATTCCCATCCTACCACTAATCTCTTCATGACATTTTTTTTTCTTAGATTCCATATATATGTGTTAGCATACGGTATTTGTTTTTCTCCTTCTGACTTACTTCACTCTGTATGACAGACTCCAGGTCTATCCACCTCATTACAAATAACTCAGTTTCATTTCTTTTTATGGCTGAGTAATATTCCATTGTATATATGTGCCACATCTTCTTTATCCATTCATCTGTTGATGGACACTTAGGTTGCTTCCATGCCGTGACTGTCTTTAAATAAAAACCATTATTTCTCCTACTGGTTCCTTGGCTGCTGCTTCTGTTGTACAGATCTTCCTCAACTTACCATGGGGTTACGTCCCAGTAAACCCATGGTAAGTTGAAAATATCATAAATTGAAAATGCATTTAATACACCTGACGTGTCAAACATCACTGCTTAGCTTCACCTACATTCAGTGCACTCAGAACACCTAGGTTAGCCTATAGTTGGGCAAAATCATCTAATGCAAGGACTATTTTTTAAGGTGTGAGATGATATCTCATTGTAGTTTTCATTTGCATTTCTCTAATGATTAATGATGTTGAGCATTCTTTCATTTGTTTGTTGGCAATCTGTATATCTTCTTTGGAGAAATGTCTATTTAGTTCTTCTGCCCATTTTTGGTTTGGGTTGTTTGTTTTTTTGTTACCGAGCTGTATGAGTTGCTTATAAATTTTAGATATTAATCCTTTGTCAGTTGCTTCATTTGTAAATATTTTCTCCCATTCTGAGGGTTGTCATTTGGTCTTGTTTATGGTATCCTTGGCTGTGCAAAAGCTTTTAAGTTTCATTAGGTCCCATTTGTTTATTTTTGTTTTTATCTCCATTTCTCTAGGTGGTGGGTCAAAAAGGATCTTGTTGTGATTTATGTCATACAGTGTTCTGCCTATGTTTTCCTCTAAGAGTTTGATAGTGTCTGGCCTTACATTTAGGTCTTTAACCCATTTTGAGTTTATTTTTGTGTGTGGTGTTAGGGAGTGTTCTAATTTCATACTTTTACATGTAGCTGTCCAGTTTTCCCAGAACCACTTATTGAAGAGGCTATCTTTTCTCCACTGTATATCCTTCCCTCCTTTATCAAAGATAAGGTGACCATATGTGTGTGGGTTTATCTCTGGGCTTTCTATCCTGTTCCATTGATCTATATTTCTGTTTTTGTGCCAGTACCATACTGTCATGATTCCCGTAGCCTTGTAGTATAGTCTGAGGTCAGGGAGCCTGATTCCTCCAGCTCCATTTTTCGTTCTCAAGATTGCTTTGGCTATTCGGGGTCTTTTGTGTTTCCATACAAATTGTGAAATTTTTGGTTCTAGTTCTGAAAAAAATGCCAGTGGTCATTTGATAGGGATTGCATTGAATCTGTAGATTGCTTTGGGTAGTAGAGTCATTTTCACAATGTTGATTCTTCCAATCCAAGAACATGGTATATCTCTCCACCTATTTGTATCATCTTTAATTTCTTTCATCAGTGTCTTATAATTTTCTGCATACAGGTCTTTTGTCTCCTTAGATAGGTTTATTCCTAGATATTTTATTCTTTTTGTTGCAATGGTAAATGGGAGTGTTTTCTTAATTTCACGCTCAGATTTTTCATCATTAGTGTATAAGAATGCCAGAGATTTCTGTGCATTAATTTTGTATCCTGCTACTTTACCAAATTCATTGATTAGCTCTAGTAGTTTCCTGGTAGCCTCCTTAGGATTCTCTATGTATAGTATCATGTCATCTGCAAACAGTGACAGCTTTACTTCTTCTTTTCCTATTTGGATTCCTTTTATTTCTTTTTCTTCTCTGATTGCTGTGGCTAGAACTTCCAAAACTATGTTGAATAAGAGTGGTGAGAGTGGGCAACCTTGTCTTGTTCCTGATCTTAGTGGAAATGCTTTCAGTTTTTCACCATTGAGAACAATGCTGGCTGTAG
>NC_041225.1:90819585-90821729 GCF_002837175.3 Physeter macrocephalus | reverse complement strand
AGTGTTCCATGAGCACTTGAGAAGAATGTGTATTCTGTTGTTTTTGGATGGAATGTCCTATAAATATCAATTAAGTCCATCTTGTGTAATGTATCATTTAAAGCTTGTGTTTCCTTATTTATTTTCATTTTGGATGATCTGTCCATTGGTGAAAGTGGGGTGTTAAAGTCCCCTACTATGATTGTGTTACTGTCGATTTCCCCTTTTATGGCTGTTAGTATTTGCCTTATGTATTGAGGTGCTCCTATGTTGGGTGCATAAATATTTACAATTGTTATATCTTCTTCATGGATCGATCCCTTGATCATTATATAGTGTCCTTCTTTGTCTCTTGTTATAGTTTTTACTTTAAAGTCTATTTTGTCTGATATGAGAATTGCTACTCCAGCTTTCTTCTGATTTCCATTTGCATGGAATATCTTTTTCCATCCCCTCACTTTCAGTCTGTATGTGTCCCTAGGTCTGAAGTGGGTCTCTTGTAGACAGCATATATATGGGTCTTGTTTTTGTTTCCATTCAGCCAGTCTGTGTCTTTTGGTGGGAGCATTTAATCCATTTACATTTAAGGTAATTATCGATATGTATGGTTCTATTACCATTTACTGAATTGTTTCGGGTTGTTCTTGTAGGTCTTTTCCTTCTCTTGTGTTTCTTGCCTAGAGAAGTTCCTTTAGCATTTGTTGTAAAGCTGGTTTGGTGGTGCTGAACTCTCTCAGCTTTTGCTTGTCTGTAAAGGTTTTAATTTCTCCATCAAATCTGAATGAGATCCTTGCTGGGTAGAGTAATCTTGGTTGTAGGTTTTTTTCCTTCATCACTTTAAATATGTCCTGCCACTCCCTTCTGGCTTGGAGAGTTTCTGCTGAAAGATCCGATGTTAACCTTATGGGGATTCCTTTGTGTGTTATTTGTTGTTTTTCCCTTGCTGCTTTTAATATGTTTTCTTTGTATTTAATTTTTGACAGTTTGATTATTATGTGTCTTGGCGTGTTTCTCCTTGGGTTTATCCTGTATGGGACTCTCTGTGCTTCCTGGACTTGATTGACTATTTTCTTTCCTATATTAGGGAAGTTTTCAACTATAATCTCTTCAAATATTTTCTCAGTCCCTTTCTTTTTCTCTTCTTCTTCTGGGACCCCTATAATTCGAATGTTGGTGCGTTTAATGTTGTCCCAGAGGTCTCTGAGACTGTCGTCAGTTCTTTTCATTCTTTTTTCTTTTTTCTGCTCTGCAGTAGTTATTTCCACTATTTTATCTTCCAGGTCACTTATCTGTCCTTCTGCCTCAGTTATTCTGCTACTGAGCCCATCTAGAGTATTTTTCATTTCATTTATTGTGTTGCTCATCGTTGCTTGCTTCCTCTTTATTTCTTCTAGGTCCTTGTTAACTGTTTCTTGCAATTTGTCTATTCTATTTCCAAGATTTTGAATCATCTTTACTATCATTATTCTGATTTCTTTTTCAGGTAGACTGCCTATTACGTCTTCATTTGTTAGGTCTGGTGTGTTTTTATCTTGCTCCTTCATCTGCTGTGTGTTTTTTTGTCTTCTCATTTTGCTTATCTTACTGTGTTTGGGGTCTCCTTTTTGCAGGCTGCAGGTTCGTAGTTCCCGTTGGTTTTGGTGGCTGTCCCCAGTGGCTAAGGTTGGTTCAGTGGGTTGAGTAGGTTTCCTGGTTGGGGGGACTAGTGCCTCTGTTCTGGTGGATGAGGCTGGATCTTGTCTTTCTGGTGGGCAGGTCCACGTCTGGTGGTGTGTTTAGGGATGTTGTTAGCCTTATTATGATTTTAGGCAGTCTCTCTGCTAATGGATGGGGCTGTAGACCTGTTTTGCTCTTTGTTGGGCATAGGGTGTCCAGCACTGTACATTGCTGGTCCTTGAGTGAAGTTGGGTCTTGGTGTTGAGATGGAGATCTCTGGGAGATTTTTGCCATTTGATATTGCGTGGGGCTGGGAGGTCTTTTGTGGACCAGTGTCCTGAGGTTTGTTCTCCCACCTCAGAGACACAGCCCTGATGCCTGGCTGGAGCGCCAAGAGCCTTTAATCCACAAGGCTAAAAATAAAAAGGAGAAACAATAGAAAGGAAAGAAAGGAAGGAAGGAAGGAAGGAGGGAGGGAGGGAAGGAAGGAAGGAGGAAAGAAAGGGAGG
>NC_041225.1:90814754-90819413 GCF_002837175.3 Physeter macrocephalus | reverse complement strand
GAAGAAAGGAAGGGAGGGAGGAAGAAAGGAAGGGAGGAAGGAAGAAAGGAAAGAAGGGAGAAAGGAAGGAAGGAAGGAGGAGAGGAAGGAAGGGAGGACGTAAGGAAGGAAGGAAGGGAGGAAGGAAGGGAGGAAAGAAGGGAAGAAGGAAGCGAGGAAGGAAGGAAGGAAGAAAGGAGGGAAGTAGGGAAGAAAGGAGGAAAGAAAGGAAGAAAGAAAGGGAGAAGACAAAATAAAGTAGGATAAAATATAGTTATTAAAATAAAAAATAATTATTAAGAAGAAAAATTTCTATTAAAAAAAACAGAAAAATGGGTCGGTCTATCCCTAGAACAAATGGTGAAAACAAAGCTATACAGATAAAATCTCACACAGCAGCACACACATACACACTCACAAAAAGAAAAAAGGGGAAAATAATAGTATATCTTGCTCCCAGTGTCCACCTCCTCAACTTAGGATATTTCACTGTCTATTCAGGTTTTCCACAGATGCACGGCACTTCAAGTTTATTGTGGAGCTTTAATCCGCTGCTTTTTAGGCTGCTAGGAGAGACCTCCCCTCTCCTCTTTGTTCACACAGCACCTGGGGTTCAGCTTTGGACTTGGCCCCGCCTCTGCGTGTAGGTCGTCCGAGGGCGTCTGCCCTTCGATCAGACAGGACGGGGTTAAAGGAGCAGCTGATTCGGGGGTTCTGGCACAGGCCTGGGGGAGGGAGGGGCACGGATGCGGGGCGAGCCTGCGGCGGCAGAGGCTGGCGTGACGCTGCACCGGCCCGAGGCGCACCGCGCGTTCTCCTGGGGAAGCTGTCCCTGGATCACGTGGCCCTGGCAGTGGCGGACTGCACGAGCTCCCGGGAGGGGCGGTGTGGAGAGTGACCTGTGCTTGCACACAGGCCTCTTGGTGGCGGTAGCAGCAACCCTAGCGTCCCACACCCGTCTCTGCTGTCCGCGCTGACAGCCGCGGCTCACGCCCGTTTCTGGAGCTCCTTTACGCGGTGCCCTTAATCCCCTTTCTTCGCTCCCCAGGAAGCAAAGAGGCAAGAAAGTCTCCTGTCTCTTCGGCAGCTCCGCGCCCGTTTCTGGAGCTCCTTTACGCGGTGCGCTTAATCCCCTCTCCTCTCGCACCAGGAGACAAAGAGGCAAGAAAAAGTTTCTTGTCTCTTCGGTAGCTCCGCGCCCGTTTCTGGAGCTCCTTTACGCGGTGCGCTTAATCCCCTCTCCTCTCGCACCAGGAGACAAAGAGGCAAGAAAAAGTTTCTTGTCTCTTCGGTAGCTCCGCGCCCGTTTCTGGAGCTCCTTTAAGTGGCGCGTTTAAACCCCTCTCCTCACGCACCAGGAAGCAAAGAGGGAAGAAAACGTCTCTTGCCTCTTTGGCAGCTCCAGACTTCAACCAGACTCCCTCCCGGCTAGCCGTGGTGCCCTAACCCCTTCAGGCTGTTTTCACTCTGCCAACTCCAGACCTTTCCCTGGGATCCGACTGAAGCCCTAGGCTCAGCTCCCAGCCCCGCCCATCCCGGCGGGTGAGCAGACAAGCCTCTCGGGCTGGTGAGTGCTGGTAGGCACCGATCCTCTGCGGAATCTCTCCGCTTTGCCCTCCGCACCCAGTTACTGTGCTCTCCTCCGTGGCTCCGAAGCTCCCCCCTCCGCCACCCACAGTCTCCGCCTGCGAGACATGAATTCAGCCAAATACAAACAGTACCTCTGCCTACTGAGGTTGTCAATTTCCATCTTAACAAAAGTGAACATTTCTCCTTTAGATTAAAATCAAGAAAATCCCTTCTGTCCAGGATGCAATAATTGGGTGCAAGAAAGAGGAAAACTGAAGGTATTCCCTCTTTACACCTGAACAGTGAATTCATTCTGATATCAAATATTTGTTATGATTCTGCTATGACCCGGTGCTTTTTTGTGTTTAGAGATCAAGTTACTGTTCATTATTGGTAAGTAAGAAAAATCCATGTTTTACTACTCTGAATAGTAACTTTATATATTATATATATATATTATGTATAATATATATTCCACCTATTCAATAAAATTGTAATTTTCATCATCTCTTACGAAAGATGAACTGTATTTACTCTTTGGAAAGGGCTTATAGGGAATTAAAGTCTCCGTATACTTTTTATATAAGACCATGGAAACCAAATCCTCAACTGGGAGCAAACTTAGGTTTTGCTATGAAGGTTTATGCTTGCCTGGCCTTAGAGTGGTAGGCCAGGAACTCAAGGTGGAGTTTTTTTCCTCTAAGTTACTTTCATTGTTGCCACCCTGAAAAAATTTGCAGGGAGTATTTTTTGAAATAGCTTTATCCCAGTAACCCTTTAAAAATGCTTCAGGGTATGGGGAACATAACTGTGAAAATGTTCAAGCAACTCTTGTTGATTTAAGTGTAATTGATCAGGAGCAATACAGGAAAGAGCTGGGTACAAAAGACAAAAGGCCCGAGGCTATTTCATGTATTATTTGTGGCTTATTGTACAAAACAGAGACAGTCTCAAACAGGCAGCCAAGGTCCCCTACTGTTCTCTCCTTTTAGTAGAAATAAAAGAGAGCTAGTTTCTCAATAGCAGCATTCTATCCTTAAGTAGGTAAACAGTGATATTCGAATGGTCTCTGGAGCAGAGAATAATTCTGTGGCAGCTCTGACCTCCAGTCACCGGGTTCTCTGTAACTTAGTCTTTCATGGCCAAGGACTATAATCATTATTTCCATTTATATTTAGCATCTCAAAATTGAAAGGATTCCATGGACAACAAAACAGAAAGTGATTTCATGAAGTGTTTTAGTATGGATAAAATAATAAACTATAAATATACAAATCATCAGTAAAGCTTTTTCTTTCCAGAGAACTATATTCAGAAATTAATGTAAGCATCTAAGGTGCACCTGTGTGTTTTTTCACCCATGATCATGTTTGTGTGTGTGTGTGTCTGTGTGTGTGTGTGTGCATTCCACGGCTACAGAAGACATACAAAATAATATCAGATTTGCTACTATATGAAGTAGTAGTTTGTCCCAAGAACTGTGTGCTCGCAGGGTTTGTTCAGGAAGGTGAGTGCCCTACCACCACTTCGCAGTCATATCTCATCACCTTCGGCAGGAATAATTTACACTTTCACCTTACATGCAGGCGTATTAAATTAGTATTACTCATCAGAACTTGCTTATTAATAAAACAAGCTGAATTAGCCACTGGAGAATCATATTTGGAAATTCAATGACAATTTTACATTTTTTAATACAGGCTCAGAAATATTACTGCAGAGCAGGTGGTACAGAAAACTGTGGTCAAATTTGACATTCATTAATAATTGAAGTGTGGAAGGTGACAGGTGAAAATTGATATTGATTTCTTTCCTCTAATATTTGGAAGAGTTCTAAAAGATAAATAAAGTAACATAACAAGACATATCGTCTCACTGATTCTTTGATCACCTCCTCCCCACATATCACTCCTTCGCCTACCATGTTTTGAATAATTCAATGCCCACAGTCTTTCCAGTTCAGTGCATTATAAAACACATTCAAGCTGGGTTTCAATCATATTAGACTGAAAGCTGAACTTTTTATGAAGGATTATTTAAAACCAAATGCATCTTGAGCTCAACAGGCTTTGAAACCAAACAATCCTGGGAGTTGAGTAAGGAAATGTCAACACTGTGGAGAACTTTTGGATTCAGAAAATTCAGTACTCCTATTTGATGTATGTTAACTGTATCAATATTAACAACCTTCTGCTTGATTTCAGCACTGATTTGAAAGCTGAGTTACCACTGCTCTTGTATTTTAACTAGTTGTGAAAGCAGTAAGAGAGTTGGTCTTGGGTTGAACTTGACCTGCCTCTGGGAATGCTCTCTGTTCTATCCATCTTGAAAAGCTTTATTAAGTGCATTTCTCTGCCTTCCTTCTTCTCATCTGCACCCCTCGGGAAAACAAAAGATGCTCAAATATAGATGTGAACACTGCAAAGGCTCTGTTTGGCAATGGTGTCTTTCAGCTTCCCAATAAAAAATTATATTGCTGACCACCCATTTGACTGAAAAGTGACTCATTTTACTGACACATATCTGGATTGAGATGCCAAAATTAATAGGTCATTTCAAATTTCCTTTTTAATTTTAAGTCATAGATTTGTGTTGCAACACTACTTGTTCAAAAGTTAGATCATGAAGGTTCCTTCCTATGACCTCCAAATAATCAAAATGTTCTTCAATAGGCTATATAAAAAGCAAGCAGAATATTCCTAATTATCAATCTTTCTCTTGAGTCATATAGTTCTTGTAATTTCAAGGAAGACAAACTCAAATGGGAAGTGTTACAATAGCCAAGCATACCAGCACCGTTATCTAACCATTCAGCAATTTTCTCTGCCAAGTCACTCTGAACCTTAGACTACTGAGAATATCTTTTTAATTAATTTTAAGGTTCTCCTCTTTTGAGTTAAAAAATGGTCACAATTTTATCAGTAAAATTAAAGCAAAAACACAAAATAGACCATCTGAGACATTTCCATTAGGCATCATATATATATAAACATATATATACATAATTTTAATATATATACATATATAAATACACTGGGATAAATCTCCATCTTCTGTGTCAGTCAGACATAGGTCCATTTTCTTAGGAATAGGGAACTCCTTTCACAGTGG
>NC_041225.1:90812710-90813952 GCF_002837175.3 Physeter macrocephalus | reverse complement strand
AGTGGCATGGACATATATACACTACCAAATGTAAAATAGATAACTAGTGGGAACCAGCCAAAGAGCACAGGGAGATCAGCTCGGGGCTTTGTGACCACCTTGAGGGCTGGGATAGGGAGGGTGCGAGGGAGACGCAAAAAGGAGGGGATATGGGTATATATATATATACGTATAGCTGATGCACTGTTATACAGCAGAGACTAACACAATATTGTAAAGCAATTTTACTCCAATAAAGATGTTAAAAAAATATATAAGAAAGCTATACTATAAAATAGATACAGTGATAATATATCTGAGAGGTGGAATTATGGCTGCTTTTTAATCTACTTTTGGATTATTTGATTACATGATTTCTGTATAAAGAATATGAATCTCTTGTGTAAAAAAGTTACTCAAAACCAAAACCAAAACAAAACAAAACAATTCTGTTTAGGAAGAGAGGATAGCATGAAGGTTTGAGCATAGAAATCATCTAGAAATCACTGAAGATACTGGGCCTGTAGTGCAGTTTCATTTGTAGTAGGTTTGGCTTACATTTTTTTTTTCTTTTAATTTAATTTATTTTATTATTTTATTTTATTTTTGGCTGTGTTGGGTCTTCGTTGCTGCGCGCGGGCTTTCTCTAGTTGTGGTGAGCGGGGGCTATCTTCGTTGCGGTGCGCAGGTTTCTCATTGCAATGGCTTCTCTTATTGCGGCTCTAGGCACACAGGCTTCAGTAGTTGTGGCACGCGGGCTCAGTAGTTGTGGCTCGTGGGCTCTAGAGCGCAGGCTCAGTAGTCGTGGCACACGGGCTTAGTTGCTCCGCAGCATGTGGGATCTTCCCGGACCGGGGCTCGAACCTGTATCCCCTGCATTGGCAGGCGGATTCGTAACCACTGCGCCACCAGGGAAGGCCGGCTTACATTCTTATATTTAGTTTTATTTCTATAAAACTATCAAAGAAGGAGAAAGACGTTGGGTAATATTTGCATTTGCAACTAATCAAAGCAGAATTGTTTTAGCTTTAACAAATAGATCGTTCTGTGATCTCAGATCGACATCTTTATTCTTAAATGGAGCATAAATAACATTTATTGGCTAAGATTATTTGCAATAAACAAGACTGTTTACTGTTTACCACCTAGCAGATGACTATTTGTAAGTCTCACTGAGTATGCTAAAACCATATACTGAGCTCTCATTTTACCAGAGTGAATTTAAATTAACTTCAGCAGCCAGAATTAATGAAACCGGGTAAA